>NC_066534.1:17475162-17480162 GCF_024679095.1 Eriocheir sinensis
ACTTTTGTAATTGTATGTATGTATGTATGTATGTGTGGTTATTTTTGTAACTATATTGTTTGTTTCTTTAATCTTCTGTGTTCGTTTATTTAATTCCCAGAGTGGCTTATGGTTATCGCGGTTAGTGGTAATTGTAGTGGTGGTAGTAGTAGTAGTAGTAGTAGTAGTAGTAGTAGTAGTGGTAGTAGCAGCCGTTGTTGTTGTTGTTGTTTAAGGGCTCATGCTGCAACTTGCAATTTTCCTAAATCTTCCTGGTTCTTTCTCTCCCTCTATTCTCCTTTCTTTTTTCCTCCTTTTTTATATATATCCTGCTGCTGTAAACTCTCTCTCTCTCTCTCTCGCTCTCGCTCTCACACTCTTTCCCCCTCTTTCTCATTTTCTTTTTCTTGTTTTTTACTCGCTGTTCAGCATCCTCCATCACCTTTCTTTCTTTCTTTCTTTCTTTTTTTTTTTACTCTCCACTTTTGTTTTTTATCAAGAGCATTTTACTCCTCCTCTCTTTGTGTTTTCTTTTATATATTTATTTATTTATTTATTTATTTTTTAACATTTCACATTTCATCTCCTTTTAATTCAATTCTCCTTTTACATTTGGAGGTTCAAAAGTTTTCTTCAGTTTGGAATTTTCCCTTTTTCCCTTTGGCATCGGTGTTATATATATATATATTTTTTTATCTTGAATATTTCCTCCTATGCCCTCGTTTCCCCTCTCTCTCGGACCCCTCGCCTCCCTTCCCTTTCCTCCCTCCCCTCATTTCCACTAAGTCAGGACCTGAACCTAACGCGGAACACAGGCTGGCAGGGGAGAGAGAGAGAGAGAGAGAGAGAGAGAGAGAGAGAGAGAGAGAGAGAGAGAGAGAGAGAGAGAGAGAGAGAGAGAGAGAGAGAGAGAGAGAGAGAGAGCCACAAAACATATATGGATGCGAACATATTTCCATTCATTCATTATTTTATTCATCCATTATTACAGAGAGAGAGAGAGAGAGAGAGAGAGAGAGAGAGAGAGAGAGAGAGAGAGAGAGAGAGAGAGACAAAACATATATGGAATTCATCCATTATTACAGAGAGTACAATCCTCCCTGGAAACCAAATCCTCTTAGACAAAATTAGATTCGAGTTACTTTCTCTCCCCGCCTCTCTCTCTCTCTCTCTCTCTCTCTCTCTCTCTCTCTCTCTCTTAAAACCATCAGTCAATTAATTTTCTTTGAGCTTCCCATAAAAAAATAAAAAGAGAAAACGAAGTACAAAGAAAACGTGTAGCAGACCTTTTAATACCCCGTCAACAGATAGTACTCGGGGTCGATTCTCTCTCTCTCTCTCTCTCTCTCTCTCTCTCTCTCTCTCTCTCTCTCTCTCTCTAACTTGTGTACGAAAAGTGATAACAGACAAAAGTATCCAATTTTCGGAGCTTTTTATTTTATTTAAGGGGTGACGGGGAGGGGGAGGGGGAGAGGGAGGGGGTGAGAGAGAGGGGGAGAGGGAATGTGGACGGAAGGGAGGATTAGATTACAAAGAGAGACTACTGGGAACTCTAAATCCTTTCATTGAAGAGTGGGACAGAGAGGAGGAGGAGGAGGAGGGGGGGGGGAATAGACAGGGAGGGGTATGTTTTTTGAGGGGGGTAGAAGAAAAATTTGGAGGAGAGTAAGAGACAGAAAATGGAGGAATAAGAGGAGGAGGAGGAGGAGGGAGAAGAGAGAGAATTATGTTTTGAGGGAGAATAGATGAATTGATAAGATTATGGAAGGGGGAGGGAGATAAGGGTGAAGGGAAGAAAGAAGGGAGACAAAGTGTAAACAAAAGAGTAAGACAGGAAAAAAGGGAGAGAAAGAGATACACAGAGAGGGAGAGGGAGGGGAAAAGGAAGAGATGGGAGAGAAAGAGGGAGATAAGTAGAAAAGAGAGAGAGAGAGAGAGAGAGAGAGAGAGAGAGAGAGAGAGAGAGAGAGAGAGAGAGAGAGAGAGAGAGAGTAATGTGTTTGGAATGTGTGTGTGTGTGTGTGTGTGTGTGTGTGTGTGTGTGTGTGTGTGTTCATTGTATTTGTTTTCTCTCGTTTATTTTCTTTTTTTTTACGGCAAAGCTTTTATTCCGTCTGTCACAAGTGCTTTGATTTAACTCTTTTTGTCTTTTTTTTTTTCACTGTATCACTTTGGCGCGCGTGCATTCCTCTGAGTGTGTGTGTGTGTGTGTGTGTGTGTGTGTGTGTGTGTGTGTGTGTGTGTCTGTTTGTCTGTTTATCTATCTATTCGTCTATCTATTATTCTCTCTCTCTCTCTCTCTCTCTCTCTCTCTCTCTCTCTCTCTCTCATTACCTGCGGACAAGTTACCTTTATCCCCGTTAATAGAGTGTGCGTGTCTGTCTGTCGGTCATTCTGTCGGTCGGTCTGGTCTCTAATTGTTCCTTCTGTCTTCGATTACAACCTTTTTCTTTCCCCTCCCATTTTCTTCCCTTTCTCTTTGACATATTCTATCTATATATGTGTTTTCTGTTACAGGTATGTCTCTTAGCTATACCTGTCCTTGTATCATTTCTCTAAGTAAAAGGATATATCGACTTACTTCATATTTGCTTAAACTTCTATCTATTTCCCTTTACTCTTTTTACTTAAACACTTATACTTATTCCTCACTCTTTTATCCGTTAACTTTATATGCATCCCTCCTAGTTCTGCCATGCCTGCTTCTAGAGGTTTATATATAGCTACGTTTTTTTAAGCTTCTTCGATATTTGCATTGAAGAACATTTTTCATATGATGATAATTCTTCCTCATTCCTATCCACATGTCTCCTTTTGTCCTATATATCCTGCAAATTATATACACCCACCTTCACACATTTGATTTTCCCTCTTGTGTGTTTGAAATGAAGGAAATGTTTGCCTCTTTTACTCATCAATATACTTCACAACACACACACACACACACACACACACACACACACACACACACACACACACACACACACACACACACACAGTTATCTCTTCATCTCTTCGTATCTGCATCACCGGACGTGCTTTCAGACTAGGCAGTTTCCTTTTTTTTTTTTTTTTCTCCCCTCCCCTCGCCGCCCGAGAATTATTTTAGGCCGAGTTTCTGTGATCATTAGAGTTCGGTGCCGTTGAATAATAATAAAAAAAAAAAATCAGATGAAAACCGGAATTTGTTATCGCTTGAAATAAATGTAGTGGATCTTTTTTTTTTTTTTTTTGGTTATTTTCCGGAAACGTATCGACTAGGTGTGTTAGGGTGAGCCTGGGGGAGGGGGGGGGGGCCTGTGTGTGTGTGTGTGGGTGTGTGTGTGTGTCCGTCCGTCTGTTTGAATCTATTAATCTCTCTCTCTCTCTCTCTCTCTCTCTCTCTCTCTCGTGAGCGCGCGCACCTTTCTTTTCAAGTTAAACCTTTGAAGTTCGCAACATATCAGCCGTGTCATTATTCGATTAGTATTATCATTATTATTATTTTAATTTTAGTAACTATCATTATTTCATCATTCGGTATTTTATCATTTTGTTATTGGTAGTGGAATGATTGTTGTTATTGATACGTTAATAATTAAGAGAATTATTATTTGTCATTATTCACTATTATTATTATTATTATTATTATTATTATTATTATAGTAGTAGTAGTAATAGCAATAGTAACCGTAGTAGTTTTAGTAGTAGGAGTAGTAGTATTAGTAGTAGCAGCAGTAGTAGTAGTAGTAGTAGTAGTAGTAGTAGTAGTAGTAGTAGTGGTGGTGGTTGTAGTGGTAGTAGTAGGAGGAGGAGGAGTGGTAGTAATAGTAGCGGTAGTAGTAGTAGTAGTAGTAGTAGCAGTAGTAGTAGTAGTAAAGAGCAGCAGTAAACAATACCAATAGTAGTAGTAGTAGTAGTAGCAGTAGTAGTAGCAGTAGTAGTAGCAGTATAGTAGCAGTAGTGGTAGTAGTAGTAGTAGTAGTAATAATAGTAATAGCAGTAGCAGTAATAGCAGCACCAGTGGTCGTTTATTGATTCTATGCGCCAGAGATTAATTATTTTCCACGTTGAAAAAGGCTTTTAATGAAATAATGAATATAAAATTAATTGATTAAATCTTTTACTCATTATCTGGCCCAGCTAAACTAATTATGATCACAGTAGGAAAGGTATTTTTTTGTATCCGTTTTCGGCAGCTTTGTATGCGAGCTGGATTGTGATGATGATAATGATGATAATAGTGTTGATAATGACGATAATGAACTATGTGTGTATATATGTAACAGTGCAGTATAAATGAGTGTGTTTATAAGTGAGTATTAGTGAGTGTGTGTGAGTGAGTGAGGAAGGGAGGGAGGAAGGGAGCGAGCGAGTGAGTGAGTGAGTTAATGAGTAAGTTTCTATGTTGCCGTCTCTGTTCATTCATTGTGTGGGTAGTGGGTGTCATTGGGTGATATTCTGGTTCTATATATGTATCTTCTATTATGTATATGTATGTAGGTAGGTAGGTAGGTAAGTAGGTAGGTAGGTCTATGTACTGCTGTAGGTGGGTGGATATACTTATGGAGGGGAGGTTAATAAGTGAAAATGTGAAGGTGGAAGTGACTGTACAGGTATAGTTGGGTTTGACAGTTTGACAGGTGGGTGTGAGAGTGTGGGGGGAAGGGTTGTAATGGAAGGAAGTGGATGGGGGTAAGTGGACGTGTGTGAGGGGGTAAGTGGGTTGTGTTAGTGGGACGGAAGAGGAGGAGGAGGAGGAAGAGGAGATGGAGGCAGAGGAAGAGTAGGAGGAGGAGAAGGGGGGTTTTGGTGCACAGGTTTAGGTGTGAGAGAAGGGGGCCAGATGGTGGGGGATTGGAAGAGGAGGTAGAGGAGGAGGAGGAGGAGGAAGAGGAGGAGGAGGAGGAGCAGGAGGAGGAGGAGGAGATGGAGGCAGAGGAAGAGTAGTAGGAGGAGGAGGAGAAGGGGGTTTTGGTGTACAGGTTTAGGTGTGAGAGAGGGGAGCAGGTGGTGAGGGGTTGGAAGAGGAGGAGGAGGAG
>NC_066534.1:17485162-17597662 GCF_024679095.1 Eriocheir sinensis
ACGTCCTTTCCTTTCCTAACTTCGCCCCGTCACTTCTCTCCCTCGCCCCGCTCCTTGCCCTTGTTTCGTCCTTCCCTCCCCCGATACACCTACAACAGTCCCAAAAGTGGTCGCTGGCTTGAGAATCTTTAGGAAGTTATATTATGTGAAATAGAAGACTCAGGTGGATATGGGAGGCGAGTATAGTTTAGTAAAGTAGCTGAGGAGAAAGAGGAGAAGGAGGAGGGTGATCATGTGTGGAAGAGAAAGGGAAGTCAAAGCGTATTGGCTCTGCGTATGTGGAGCTGAACGGAAGAAAGGAAGAAAGGAAAAGAGGAAGGAAAGAGAAAAGGAAAGAAGTGGAATCTGAGAAACAACGGAAAAATAGCAAAATGAGGAGGAGGATATTGCAAAAGGAAGCAGAGTAGGAGGAAAAGCAAACGGCAAGAGGAAAGGAGACTGAAAAGGAAAAAGAAACAAAAGAAAGGAGGGATTAAGAGGAGGAAGAGGAGGAGGAGGGAGGGAAGGAGTGACAGATGAAAAAAAAAGTCACACACATGCAAAATAAAGAAAAAAAAAACGATGAGGAGGCGCAGGAGAGGAGTAGGAAAAAGAGGGAAAAGAAAAAAGAGGAGGAGAGGTAGGGAGAAGAGAAGAAGGACCAAAGAGGAGCCCAGCGAGGTAGAACAAGAGACCCAGGCAAGCAGCAGCTCCACCTTTATCGCGAGCGAGAAAGAGTTGCTGTTTACAGATTTTCGATGGTCGTAGCGGCGGCGGCGGCGGTCGGGTGGAAGGAGGAGGAGGAGGAGGAAGAAGAGTAGGAGGAGAAGGAGGAGGATTGGGAAGATTGGGAAGGAGACGAGGGAGTGATAAAAGAAATGGAGAAAGTGAGATGAAGATGAGATGATGAAAAATTAGACATGAGAAGGAAAAAAGAGGAAGAGAATTGGGAGAGAGAGAGAGAAGGAGGGTAAGGAGGAAGTGACAGAAGAAAGGAAGAGAGGGAGAGAGAGAGGTAAAGATGAGAAGGGTGGAAAAAAAAGAAGGCATGAGAAGGAAAGAAAAGAAAGAAAAGGGGTTCTGAAGGAGGAGGAGGAGGAGGAGGAGGAGGAGGAAAAGACGTGAAGGAAAAGAGGAAGAATATAACAATAAAGAAAATATGGAGAATGTAGAGGCACAGGGAACATGTGGAGGAAAGAAAAGAAGGAAGAGGAAGAAGGAAAGATAATGAGGAAGAAGGAGTAATAAATGAAACGAAGGAAGGAAGGAAGGAAAATGATAGAAGGATGAAAATAAGTAGAAGCTGGAGGAACAGGAGGAGAAGAAGGAAGGGATTGGGAGAGAAGGATTGAGGGAGGATGGGAAGTATAGGAGTAGGAAAAGGAGAAATCTATGCTGAAAGAACCTTGATCGATTATTGGAGCGTCGCGAGACATTGATGACGACCCGACACGCTAGCACCCCCCCACCCACACGCCCCCCTCCCCCCCACACCCCCCACACGCCCCGGCCCCAACACGTAAGGACATACAAGGATGGGAGGAGACTGCAAGAGGTCAACCATGTAGCCAGTCGTCCTACGCTTGAGATTGTTTTGCTTCCCATTATCTGGTCTCCTTTTCCATTATCATCATCATCATCATACATACACATATACACACTTTCATCTAACCTCTATGATGATTTGAACCTCCTAGTGTTATTTATATCACGTGCACTATTGTTTAATCTATTGCTATTTATCTATTTCCTGTTTTCTCCTTTCCCTCCCTAATAGATAAACTCTACGCACTTTCTTTTTCCAACTTCGCCCCTTCCTTCCTTCGTCCTTCCCATCCCCTATTCACCAGCATTCTACTACCCCCTACCCTCCCCTCTCCTCGCTTGGCCCCTTTCACTCCACCGCGCCCTCACCCATACATCGTTTTCTATTTTCCACACTTTCCTCAACCGCTCACTCGTTGGTAGGGGACGAGGAAGACTTTTTTTGTCGTAGAATAAAAAATGATGCTTCTGTTTTTCCTTATTTTTGGGTTTCAATATTTTTTTCAGGGACGATCATCCGTGAATCTACTGCCTGTTCAATGTGGCAAGACCCGTTTATTTTTTTATTTATTTTTTTAGTTTATGTTCTATTTTTTTCCGGGATTGGCCGCGAGTGCCTCTCCTCGACAGATGCCTTTCGGAAAGCTTTATTTTTTTTGCTATGTCGCTTGAAGTGGCGCCTTGTTTTTCCTGTTTACCGTAAAGCTGCTCTCACCTTGTTTTTCAATTTCGGATCAAAGGCCACTTTCTATTTTTTTCTCTTCTCGTCGCGGTGGAAAATGCTTTAAGGTTTTGTGTTGTCTTGTTTTTCGAAAGTGGTATAAAAAGTAGCTACTTACCAAGCTCGTGCACTTCAGGTTTGGTGACAGTGTGTGTGTGTGTGTGTGTGTGTGTGTGTGTGTGTGTGTGTGTGTGTGTGTGTGTGTGTGTGTGTGTGTGTGTGTGTGTGTGTGATGCACACACACACACACACACACACACACACACACACACACACACACACACACACACACACACACACACACACACACACACACACACACACTTCAATCAGCATGTTCCCAGAGTCGAGAAACATCAAAAGTAAACACTAATTCAACACTCTCTGGAATCTGTATTAAGTGTGATTCTTGCTTATATTACTACTACTACTACTACTACTACTACTACTACTACTACTACTACTACTACTACTACTACTACTACTACTACTACCACCACCACAACTAGTAATACTCTGAATACTAGGGCGATAAAATTTGAGCAAGAAAAAATACGTCTTTAAAAGATAAATAGCTAGATAGGAAGATAGATATATAGATAGATAGATAGATAGATAGATAGATAATAGGTTCATATATAGATAGAGGAAGAGAGAGAAATTATAGAGAAAAATAGACGGCCAAAGAAAAATATACGCTTGGGTGGACGGCCTCACTGCCTGACATATCACTGCCTACTTACATACCTTCCAACCTGCCCGCCTCCTGCTTGCTTACTTTCCTACCTCACTGCCTGCTTCATTCCCCGCCTCACTGCCTCCCTCACATCCCTCACATCACACACAGCCTGCATGATCCCGCCCTCCGCCGCGCGTCGCCAGCCGGGCTTATCAGGCGACGCTCTCAAACATGCTGCTTATTCCCGCCACCAAAGAATCACAGACACTCGCAACACACACACACAGCCGGCAAAGGTCACGCTATTGCAGACACCAGACGGTTCTTTTCACGGCCGGCGGCTCTCTGACTCACTGGCTGGGGGACGGAGTGGGTAGGTGAGTGACTGATTAACCGGGTGACTGACTGAATGACTGGATGACTGGTTGCGTAAATGAATGATTGGCTGAGTGAGTAGGTGGGTGGGTGGGGTGTGTTAGTGGTGGCTGAGTGATTAGGTGGCTTGGTTGACTGGTTGAGTGACTGACGGAATGACTGGATGACTGTTTGCTTAGATGAATGACTGGCTGGGTGAGTGGGGTGGGGTGGGTATACTAGTGCTTTCGTGGTGACTGGCTGGATGACTGGATGAATGGATGTGTGGTAGATTGAGTGACTGACTGACTTGCTGATTTAACTGGTTGACTGGGTAGTTAGATGACTGATGGATGGATGGGTGGAAGATTGACGAACTGACTGGCTGATTGACTGACTGACTGACTGTGGGTGGGTACCTTACAGACTGAGATTGACTAACTGGTTGACTGACTGAGTGAATGAGTGACCGACTAACTGACTGACTGACTGCCTGGATAGATAGATAAACACATGGATGACTGCCTGGCCTGACTGACTGGGTGAGTGAGAGGTGATAGGTGCAGCGTGATAGGCGAGGTGAGGGAGTTGGAGGACGAGTTTACAAAGCTAAGCACAACTGAACAGGTGCTGGAGGGCAAAGTTTGTGAAGTCTGGCACTGTCTCTGAATCTGCCGTGCATGGTGGCGGCCGCTGGGGACCTGGTAAGCGATGAGAGAGAGAGAGAGAGAGAGAGAGAGAGAGAGAGAGAGAGGGAGAGGGAGAGGGAGAGAGAGGGAGATATTGGAGCTTCGTGTGTCGTTTAAAAGAATTGCAAGACAGTGGATGGTGTTTAGAGTGTGTGTGTGTGTGTGTGTGTGTGTGTGTGTGTGTGTGTGTGTGTGTGTGTGTGTGTGTGTGTGTGTGTGTGTGTGTACAAATGGGGTGGACGTGCGGGAGCGTGAGTGCCCAGGGACGACATTAAACAAGGCGGAGACTAACTTTTCTTGGTCCAACTTTCCTTCTGACGGAATTTCCCCGGCAATCTTTTGCGTTTTGCATCTTTCATGGCTTGTGTGTGTGTGTGTGTGTGTGTGTGAGTGTGAGTGTGTTTGTCTGTGTATTTATCTCTGTTTCTTCCTTCTATCCCTTCTTCGTATAAGATTAACCAGGAATTCAAATCATAACCACCCAAATCACTGCGTCTTTCACGTTAATCCCTCGCACTTCACTTCTTCCTCCTTTCATCTCTCCCATATAACTGTGAGTGTGTCTGTCTCTCCTCCTGTTTCTTCCTCCTACCCCTTCTTCATATAGGATTAACCAGGAATTCAAATCATAACCACCCAAATCACTGCCTCTTTCACGTTAATCCCTCGCACTTCACTTCTTCCCTTCCTCCCTTCCTCTGTCCCTTATAACTGTGAGTGTGTCTGTCTGTCTCTCTGTCTCTGTTTCTTTCTCCTACCATTTCTTCGTATAGGATTAACCAGGAATTCAAATCATAACCACCCAAATCACTGACTCTTTTACGTTAATCCCTCACACTTCTTCCCTTCCTCTCTCCCTTATAACTGCTGCTTTCCTACGTTTCCCTTCCTCGTGTCTGTCCTCCCAAACCACAACTTTTACCCGTTAATTCGTACGTCTTCCCTTGCTCTCTCTGCCTCCCGTCGTCTGCCTCCCCTTCCATAGATCTGGCTGTCATCTTACTTCTCCGTATCCTCTTTCATCTCTCCCTCCTCTCCTCTCCCTTCTCGTCTTCGCTTTCATCTCTGTCTGTCTCTCTCTCTCTCGTGTATATACCGGAAAATTAGAGATGTGCGAGAAACTGAGAGAGAGAGAGAGAGAGAGAGAGAGAGAGAGAGAGAGAGAGAGAGAGAGAGAGAGAGAGAGAGAGAGAGAGAGAGAGAGAGAGAGAGAGAGAGAGAGAGAGAGAGAGAGAGAGCATTAAAGCAGGACTCCTTCTCTTTGTCCCTTCTTCCCTTTCGTCCCTTCTTCCCTCCCTTCGTCCTATCTTCCCTCCCTTCGTCCTATCTTCCCTCCCTCTGTTCATCCCTTCCTCCCTTTACTTCTCCCTCCCTCTTTCCCAATGTATCTGCTTTCATTGTGCTTTCTTTCCTCTTTTCTTCCATTTCTCTCCTCCTCCTCCTCCTCCTCCTCCTCCTCCTCCTCCTCGTCCTCCTCCTCCTCCTCCTCCCTCTTCTCCAAATTACCGAGAAAACATGAACGTATCAACAACTACTTTCTCTTCAGTGTGTTTCTCCTCATATAATTAGGACGTGCTGGAGCGTGATAACTATTGCAAATATTACTCGATAAACACGGCAGAGGTACACAAGGCGAGCTTCAACAGAGCAAGACTAACTCAAATATTTGCCCTGTCCTCACATGGCATCGGCGCACCCAAACAGCCGCGACTGGAGTAACGATATGATAACAGTGGCACGATGACCCACAATCGCATTAATCCTATTTGTTTCTAGACGTTCGATGCAGGATTTTTTTAAGGGGGGGAGAAGGAAGCAGCTCACAGGCATAAAAAAAAGTGAAGAAAAAAAATCCCGCTAAACTCTGCTCCTAAAAAGAGAGCGGCAAAAAGAGGTCAATTTCGTGTGTGAGAGATGCCTTGATACTCTCCCTGCGGTCGTGGTCTCGTCTCTTAGTTTCAGGATTCCTCTCTGGGGTTTCAACTACTGTACTTTAAATGATATCTTCCTCGGCCTTCCAGCAGAGAGTAAAGACGTTGATTAGAGAGTTTTAGCGTCGTGAGACATGCTGAGGTACTATACAGATTTACTACTTTTTCCTGGTTGTTGCGTTATTTCGACGGCCACTGGAGGTAGTCACTGTTTCTTTTCTCATGTTATAACAACTAAATAAATAGAATAAATAAATAAATGGTAAATAACGTTGACTTGTTCAGTATAAAGATTTTTTAATTAATTTGATCTAAGGGTAATAATGAACGACTTTGGCTGCAGTGTAAAGATGTGTAAAGGACAATATGCCGTTTTTGCTTTCCTTCACGTTAATTCCTTAAGTTTCTCAGCGTTCATGGCACCACGCACACGGCGATCGCTTCCTTGTCCGGCGCCTCATCACTGAATAAGAAAATATATTGGATGAGTTGCAACGTTCTGGTGGCAGTCCATATCAGATTGTCTGTGTAAGCCAAGCCCAGAGGGAAAGATGAAGAGAGTGTTTTATCCAGCTTCACCTTCATTCATGATCCAGCCGTACTGAGAGAAACACGTTATCTAGTAACAACAGAATAGTCATCGTTGGCATGCGTGTGTGCCTACGTTCCTTTATTTATAGCAGAGGGACGGTCATGATAATTTCGTATGCACATACATACACACGAAGCTGTGAAAATTTGCTGCATCGTGTCATCGTGGCAATGAAGGGAGCTAACGGTGCGGCCCTGGACCTAACGGAGTAGTGGTGGTGATGGCGCGGCTAAGGAACAATAGGCAAGATACCATATACAGGCATTGCCATCCTCGGCCAGCCGGAAATGTATCAAAAACGTCTGTTAAGTCGTCGTTATCTGGTCTTGTTTTGTTTTGATACTGGAACAGCTACAGCCTCGTGTTGATAGGAAGTCATGAACACTTGTCTTTTCAAACGAAGTGTCAGGCATTTGCCTTGGCGGCGTTTGTCAGGCCTCTCCTGAGTGACTGGATTTCTGTCTCACCCTAATGGAAGTTGCCTGTCAAGCACACGTGGTGCGTGCTTCTGTATTACTTGCCTTACCGCACCTCTTACGAGATAGTTTTGGTTGAGTAATGCAAGCGTGGCTGGTTGTGTCCGTAGAGTTTAATCGCCTCACCATCAGGTAACACTCCGCCGGTAACACACTGTTTGCTTTGTAGGCAAAGTTGGTGGCAGCCTGGTCTTGTTGAAAAAAAAATGTACTCAGTCTGCCGGTGCTAAATTTGGAAAGATATTTCCCGAGACTATTGTTGCGTATGCTCCAGAAAGTTGTTGGAAACTTTGCTTAGCAAACTGCAGAGTTATTTTGTTACTGAATACGAGCTTTGAGGAAGAGTGATGGTGGTGGTGGTTCTGCTACTGCTGCCACTATTACTACTACTACTACTACTACTAATAATAATAATAATAATAATAATAATAATAATAATAATAATAATAATAATAATAATAATAATAATAAAAATAACAATCATAAGGATATTAGTAATAATGATGATGATAATGATAATATTGATAATAATGATGTTAATAATAATAATAATGATGATAATAATAATAATAATAATAATAATAATAATAATAATAATAATAATAATAATAGTAACAATGATAATAATAATGATAATGATAATAATAATAATAATAATAATAATAATAATAATGATAATAATAATAATAATAATAATAATAATAATAATAATAATAATAATAATAATAATAATAATAACAACAATTACCGTACAAAATTTGAGCCCTATAATCATTGCTGAGCCTAATCGTGACCCACAGGACGGTGTTGAGTCTATGGGAAAATGATCTGAGGCAAATAATACAGCAACATGCACGGCGGGAGTTTGCATGGGTGACACAAACTCCTTGAGAGCGAGAGAGGGATACAGCCCTTCAGGAGAGGCCAGACAGACGCCGCCTTCACACCACAGCAACAGAATATAGTATGAAGGTTTTGCTGGGGTTTGCAAAGTCCTCTCAGGTTCACGGCACTGCACTTCAGATGATCGCTGACTCTGACGCTACAGTATAGAGATAAAGGAAAAACGGGTTTCCATGTCTTGATGCCAGTCCTTATGAATGGGTCTATGTAAACCAAGCCCAGAGAGAATGAAAAAGATGGCTTCATTAACCGGGTAGAAGCGACGGGCCAAATTTGTGGCTTTACCGTGTACCAGCGACGGGCCACATTTTTGCCATGATGTAAACCCCCGAACATAGATGATGCATTAACTGATCACAAAGGCATTGATATATATTATGAAATGGTTTGCGAGAGTGATGATTTTTTCTCATTAATTCGCTAAGAGGGGCCTTTAAGAAACATGATCCCCGCTGCTACCGGGTTAAGCTACACCGCCGTACATTATGCAGCGGTACTGAGAGAAATTCCTTACCTAGTACTAATATTTATGGTTGGTATGCGCGTGTGTGAGTGTGTACGTTTTCTTTTACATGTAAATGAGAGGACGTGCATAATTCGAAATACACACACATACCCACGGAGCCGCGAGGATTTGCTGCGTTGTGTCATCGTGGGCAATGAGGCGAGGTAACGGTGCGGCCCTGGATGGTAGCGATGGTGGTGTGGCGCGGGTGTCGGAACTGACCAAGGAGAAACAGGAGACAGAAAAGATTGGTGGATTATCGCTTTGTGTCACTTACCTTATAATCAGTGTGTTTTGCGAAGAAGCACAATACACTGGTGCCATCGGTTCCCACAGGATATATAGGTTGGAATGGGGAAATACTGTACAGGTTGAAACGAAAGAAAAAAATGATGATAAGGGCGGGGCATACATATTATAGGAAAGATCGATGGAGATAAGGTAGGTCATATTGTGTTACTTGATAATCACTGTGTTTTGCGATGACCTGCAATACACTGGTGCTATATACCCTCTCAAAATACGTCGGTTGGGAGGGGGAGATATTGCTAAAGTGAAAAAGACACAACAAATTTATGATAAACTATACTATAATTTGGAAGGTTGCGTCTCTCTAGGGAACACTGAAGGAAAAATCTCAAAATTACTCCCAGCTCTGAAACCCCGTGAGGAGAATTTCAAGTCTCCAAGTGTGAGAAGTTGGACATTCGGAGAGCAGGAAGTTTTCTGTATTTATAAATGCAGTTAAGAAGAAAAAGTATGCTTGAAGATATTAGTCAGTCGGCTGGTGTGCTATTTACATCGTTAATAGGAATAGGAAGAGGAGGAGGAGGAGAAACTGATCAAAACATGGATAATATAAGAGAAAAAGGTTGACAAGCGAGTTGGTATAGAAAGCTCTAGGATTAGCAAGGAGGAGGAGGAGGAAGAAAGAGAAGGAGGGGGAGAAGGAGAAGGCGCGAATCTTGTGTTCTGAACTTCATCCTCTGGGAAAAAAAAAGTGAGAGAAAATGTTTGTTGAGAGGAGCTTGTTCGGATGTGAAGCAGATATTAAAACTTGTTGAAGATAGAAAAAAAAAAAGAAGACGACGAGGAGAACTTAGAGGAAGATTATAAAGACGAGGAGTAGGAGGAAGGAAGGAGGAAAGAAAAGTAAAATAAGAAAAAGTAACACAGGGGAGAGAAGAAAAGAGAAAAAAGAATTGAATCGACAGAATTACACCTCTCCTTCCTCCTCACCTCCACCTTCTCCCTCTCTCACTCTCCTTATGTCACCCTCTCCTCCGTTTCCCTCTCCCTCCCCTCACACTCCTCCTCTCCCGTTATTCCTCTACGGCTCCCCCTCTTTCTCCCTTCCCATGTCACCTCCTCCCTCGCCTCACCCTCTTCCTCTCTCCCGTTATCCTTCTACCTCTCCCTTACTACATCTCCCCCCCACCCTCTCATTCTCTTCCTACTCCTCCTCCCCCCCTTCCCCACCACACTGCACGTAGCCAGCCAGCCTCCATCCCTGGGACACTCATCTCAGTGCACAGAACGTTGACCTCACGCCCGCTAATGTATTGTTTCAACATACCCAGGAGAGAGATTGAGGAGTGAAGACGAGAGGACGGGTGCGAACCTTGTCTCCTCCCTAATGTATAGTTACCTTAAAAAATCAGGGCTTCTCCCTTCCCACCAAAGAACGTGGTTATAAGGAAATGGGTTAAAAGTAAGTCATTTATAGCTAGGAGATCTCTACTCATCCCTCTCCCAATTATCTTTCACTCCTTGCCTCGTTTCAAATGTATAGTTACCCGAGAAAGTCAGTCTTGCCTTAATAACGCGAGGTAATAGGGAAATAGGGTAAAAGTAAGTCATGTATAGCTAGTAGACCTCCCTACTCATCCCTCTCCCAATCCTCCTCCACTTCCAACGAAATAAAGAACCTTCAAACCATATCAGTAAAGACTTCAGACGTGGCAACCTTCACAATAGCAGTTTTCTTATAGCTTCGTACTTCTTTAGATCCTTACCTCCTTCTTTCTTAGACAAGCAAAAGAACACGATGGAACTAAGTAACCACAGCTGATAGTCTTCTACCTCTTAAATTCTGCTGCCATGTTGCTTCTCTCTCTATCTTCTATCGATATTTTCATGCTGACTGCTCTTCTGAATTTGCTAACTGCATGCCTCTCCCCCTCCCGCGGCCTCGCCACTCACGACTTTCTACTCATGCTCATCCCTGTACTGTCCAAACCCCTTATGCAAGAGTTAACCAGCATCTCCATTCTTTCATACCCTTCACTGGTAAACTCTGGAACAGCCCTCGTTCGCCTGTATTTCCTCCTGCCTATGACTTGACCTCTTTCAAGAAGAGTGTATCAAGACACCTCTCCGCCCGAAATTGACCTCTCTTTTGGCTACTCTTTACTTTTATCTTTTATGGGAGCGGCGAGTAGCGGGCTTTTTTTTGTACTCTTTTTTGTTGCCCTTGAGCCGTGTCCCCTGATGTAAAAAAAAAAAAAAGTTGTTATGATACTTCTAAGAACTTTTAAATCAAAAGAAACACATATTCCTCATTCCCCTTTTCTATCCTTTATGTTTTCTTATAGCTTCTTCGTACTCCTTTCTACCCTTATCTTTTCTATTATGATACAACAAAAAGAAGCGAGGATGGAATGTGCAGTGAATACAAGAGTCCTCTTTTTGGTTTGTTTTGCATTTAGGCCTATGGTGCCGGTAGGCTTTCTTAGTGGAGCCTGATGGTAAGCCCCAGCCAGTTGTGGAGCAGTCAAGTGTTTATAGTGGCGCCTCCTTGCTTGGCTAATGGTGCCTCCCGGAGCTCATCTTTGAGCCTTTCTTTATCGAGACATTCCAGACAGTCCAGGTTTATATGTGGTCTTTAGGACAGCATGTGGGTAGTGTTAGGCCACTCAACGATGACTGAATGATCCCAGTTGTAGCCGCCGGCAGGACACGAACGGGCGGCACGCTAACCACTCAACCATCGCCTCCGCAAATAAGGTGATAAGGGGAGAGGTGTGAATTGTCGCCTTGCCGCCATTACACTCCAGGGGCAAGGGCAAGGTCCTGCAAAGGGGCGTGGCCTTCCCCTATATTTACTCCCGCCAGGTCCAGCTCACAGCCACTCCTGCCCCGACGTCCAGACCACCTAGACCAGGAAGATGGCTAGTAGACCCGACTTCTTCCTCGGCTGTTTGGTGGTGAGGATGAGTGGTTGCCTGTCGCTGTCTGGCTGTCTAAATATGTCTGTACAAAAATGTTCTTATTAGGTCCTTTTCTCAGGAGTCAGGCTCGTAGGGTCTCATATTTTATCTCTGTATTTTAATCATGTAATTGTTTATATGTTATGTTATTATTCTTTAGATGCAGAGGTATGTTATTGGTGTTATTATTTTTGTGTGTAGGTGTGAGTGACAGAGGGAAAATATAGAAATTAATTGAGTTCGCCACTTTTTTAAAGTAAAGGAAGGAGCTCCAGGGCAGAAATAAATGAAAACATAGCCACACATTTTGATTCCTCTATATCAGTTACTGAAGGACCGCTTACCTGATCTTCTTCCCGTCCACAGGTGGGGTGCTACCTGGTGGCGGCTGTGCAAGGAGGGTGAGTAGCCTGGGTGTCGCCTGTTGTGTTTTTGTATAGCTGAGAAAGAGAGGGAGAGAAAAGGAGATAGTGAGTGTGTCTGTCCGTCATTCATATTATTTCTCCGCGTTGAGTGTTTCATCACTAAAAACTTGTTGGACACGTGTTGGTGTGCAGTTTTCCGGGCACGGACATGTTCTTCAGCCTTCTTTTCGCTGGGAACGGTGCGTGGCGGCCTGTCAGAACACTGCCTCCACGCACCTCGTCCTTGCTTCAGTCTTCAAGGGTAGACACGGGCTATTTATTATTCATTCAATTATTACTTATTTTCTTTGAGCGAACACGAATAGAGAGGGATTTTTTTGTGATGTCTAAGGGAAGAGAGAAAGTTTTGCAGTGCTTATTATCATCAGAAATATTTTTGTCATCATGATCATAACTTTTATCATCCACTACCATCATCAGCAGCAGCCACTCACAGAAGCATCTCGGATAGCACTGCCTCACTGTAGCCTGTTTCTTCTCTCTTGTCCCCACCCTTGGCTGCTCCCGGCGGCAGGACCCTCACGTGCCGCCAGGAGGGCAGGTTCCCACACCCGGAGGACTGCGGCAGCTACGTGGACTGTATCCGGACCGCCGATGGGAAGTTTCGAGTGCGGGAAGGATTCTGCCACGGGTTCGCCTTTTCCGGGAAAGAGCGGAGGTGTGTTGACCTCGCCGACAAGCCTGACTGTGTACCTAAGGCGACCAGGGTCTCATTTCCTCTCTCTGCATTCAACTTCCTGTGTGCAGAAGACGAAATGAGGACAGACTGCCTCAATTGTAACTTGGCCTTCACCTGCGTCACGGGCACCGCAGTAGTGGACATATGTGACAGCGATAGCTTGTGTGAAGTATCAGGTGACTTCGGGGGCTCCGTCTGCCTGCCCATCCCGTCAACCACCACAAAGTGTAAGTGTGACAAAACGGGACTGTTCCAGGACCCCCACAACGCGACGTACTTCAGTTACTGTGACATAAACACGCAACCATACTCGTTGGAGACCTTCATGTGCCCGGAGGGGTTAACTTTCAATAGCTTGACCCAGAAGTGCGAGGACTCCATTCCACCCACTCCACCAGAGACACCTCTTTGCGAGGACAGGACCGGCTCCTTCGTGAACCCGAATGACTGCCGCTATTACTACACCTGCATACCCGGCGGCATCGTGCGTACCAGCAACTGCTCTGAGGGTCAGTACTACGATGCGGTGAATGGCAAGTGCGAGAAAAAATGCACGTTAGCTCCACCCAACGCCTCGCTTGAGCCATGTAAGGCCTTGGGCCATTTACCCCACCCAAGCAAGGACTGCACCAAGCACCTCGTGTGCAAGAAGATAGGTGAAGACCCCGAGGTAAAAGACTGCCCCCAGGACATCTACTATAACGAGACGGCCAGAGCGTGCAGGGACACTAAGCCCTCAGCAGACTGCAAGGCCAACGCCGGATTCGACTATTACTCGTGTCCCGGCCACAGCGATGTCATATGTGAGGAAGACAACGGCAGCACCACAGGGGACGGCGGCAGCACCACTGGGGACGGCGGCAGCACCACAGGGGACGGCGGCAGCACCACTGGGGACGGCGGCAGCACCACAGGGGACGGCGGCAGCACCACTGGGGACGGCGGCAGCACCACTGGGGACGGCGGCAGCACCACTGGGGACGGCGGCAGCACCACTGGGGACGGCGGCAGCACCACAGGGGACGGCGGCAGCACCACAGGGGACGGCGGCAGCACCACTGGGGACGGCAGCACCACTGGGGACGGCGTCAGCACCTCAGCGGACGGCGGCAGCACCACTGGGGACGGCGGCAGCACCACTGGGGACGGCGGCAGCACCACAGGGGACGGCGGCAGCACCACAGGGGACGGCGGCAGCACCACAGGGGACGGCGGCAGCACCACTGGGGACGGCGGCAGCACCACTGGGGACGGCGGCAGCACCACAGGGGACGGCGGCAGCACCACTGGGGACGGCGGCAGCACCACAGGGGACGGCGGCAGCACCACAGGGGACGGCGGCAGCACCACTGGGGACGGCGGCAGATGAACTAGTTGAAGCTGGTCCTCAGCGCCATTGTTTGAGGTCGTGTTGTCATAGAAGGTGCATGAAAGAAGTCGTCTAATAAAATAATATCAAGTTTAACTGAGATTTTACTGACAATGATCCTTTATTATTATTTGGGTTTAGCCTGTCTTGCGAGGACAACATACATGGGCAGGGCATGGGCTTTAGGGCAGTTGACGACCCTTAGCTGGTCGGACGAATGAGCTGGATGCGTTGCTGGGATCAGTGGAAAGCACATCAATCCCACAGCTAGTTGCCAGGGGAGGGAATCGAACGTTGATCACTCGACCGGGAATGAAAACCTGTACCCACTAGACCACCGATACCATCCCCCCACCCCAGCCACCACCACTACAACCTTTACCATTAATACAGCGACAGGTTGACTGGTGGGCGGTTATTGAAGTCTCCCTTAGAAAATACATTTTTCTTCGTGTGTCTGAGGAAAGCTGTATCATAATAGGGGAGGTTCGTCTATTTTGCTCGTGTACAGTCATTTGTCTTTTATCTCTGTACATCTTTCCCTTCTTCTACATGGGATCAATATTCCTGGATGACGGTTCTGACAGCGATCATCCACCTAGCTCCGTCATCCACATCGTTCTCTGACGGCTGTTGTCCTCTCAAAGCCTTCCCTTCTTAACCAACCCATTCCTTTCCGCTTTTTTTTTTTTTTAGTCAAGGGTGCAGCAAGAAGAGGAAGTGGGTTAGTGGTGAAGGTAGGGGAGAAGGAAAGACAGTGGGAGTGTATGGTTGTATGGTGCAGGCTCCCCTCCGGTTCAGTCTTCTGCCCTCCTACCCTGCCTGCCTGCCTCCACCTCCATTACTCCTCTCCCTGCAGTGTGTCTCGTCTATCCCCATCACGCGGCCGTACTACCGTGGTCTTCCTTCCTCGCGTGTGTACCTTTTTCGATATAAATACAACCTTCGCAGTTTCTCTTTTTATTTTTTTCATTCCTGGTCTCATCACCTTCTTCATCTGGATCTTTTTCATTGTATACTCCAAGCGTCCATGTGTGTATGAGTGTGCGATATAATACGAGAGAGAGAGAGAGAGAGAGAGAGAGAGAGAGAGAGAGAGAGAGAGAGAGCATCACTTTAAAATCACTCCTTCCCTGGTACACTCACCTCAACACACAGAACGTTCACCTCACGCTCGCTAATGTATTCTTTCAACATAGGAGAGAGAGAGAGAGAGAGAGAGAGAGAGAGAGAGAGAGAGAGAGAGAGAGAGAGAGAGAGAGAGAGAGAGAGAGAGAGAGAGAGAGAGAGAGAGAAGGGGGAGAATGAGTGCGAACCTTTCCTCGTTACAAGTGTGTAGTTACCCCGGAAAGCGAGTCCCCTCCCCCAAGTAACATGACGTGATATGGAAAATGGCTATAAGTAAGTCATTAATTTATAGCTAGCATTAAACCGCCCTACTTATCCTTCTTCTGATCCCCTCTTTCACTCCCAACGAAATAATGAACCTTCAAACCATATCCGTGAAGACTTCAGACGTGGCAACCCTCACAATAACAGTTTTCTTATAGCTTTTTCATCCTTACCTAACACTATGGAACTAAGTAACTAGAGCTGATTGGATATTTCTAACGACTATTGAATCATAAGAAACTCGTATTCCTCTTCTTGTGTTTCGGCACCAAGAGCTGTTCTCCACAGTAATCCTCCTCCTCCTCCTTCCGTTTTCTATCCTTTCTTATATTCTTCTTATAGCTCCTTCGTCCTCCTTTCTAGCCTCATCTTCTCCTTTATGATACAGCAACACGAACACAATGGAACTAAAGATGATTGGATACTTCTAGAGGCTTTTCAATCTTTAAGAAACTCACATTCCCTTTTCTTTCCTTTCTTATATTTATAGCTTCTCCGTCATCCTTTTTAGCCTTCTTTTCTCCTTTCCGATGAAGCTAAATACCTAAAGCTAAGTGGGTGCTTGTAGCGGCTCTTCATTCTGCTTCCTCATTCCTCTCTCACTCTTTCCTCTCCCGCTTTGCCGCCTCCACCGTAAGCGAGGATGAAATGTGCATGCAAGCAAGAGGTGATTAGAGGACAGGTGTGAATTGCGCCTTGCCTCCCCTGCATGCACTCCAGGGGCAAAGGCATTGTCGTGCAAAGAGGAGCGGTCTTCGCCTATATATAATCCCGCCAGGCCCAGCTCGCAGCCACTCCTGCCTCGACGTCCAGACCTCTCAGACCAGGAAGATGGCTGGTAGACCCGACTTCTTCCTCGGCTGTTTGGTGGTGAGGATGAGTGGTTGTCTGGCGCTGTCGGGATGTCTATCTATCTGTCTGTAGAATTTACAAATATGTTCTTATTATGCCTATTTTTTTCTGTTGTTTATGCAGGAGTGAGCTTAGTTCATAAGGTTCCATGTTTTATTTATTTTTTTAATCATGTAATTATTTATCTTTTATGTCATTATTCTTTACAAATAGAGGTTTGTTAGTGTTATTATTTGTGCGTGCTTGTCTATGTGTGTGTGTGTGTGTGTGTGTGTGTGTGTGTGTGTGTGTGTGTGTGTGTGTGTGTGTGTGTGTGTTGGGAAAAATAAAAAAAGTCATTGAGTAGACCACTTTTTACAGTAAAGGAAGGAGCTTAAAGGCAAAAGTAAATAAAAACAAAAAAGCCCGCACGTTTTGATTCCTCTACATTAGTTACTGAAGGGCCGCTTACCTGAGCTTCTTCCCGTCCACAGGTGGGGTGTTGCCTGGTGGCGGCTGTGCGCGGAGGGTGAGTAGCCTGGGTGTTACCTGTTGTGTCCTTGTGGCTGAGAAAGAGAGGGAGAGAAAACGAGAAAGGGAGTGAGAGTGTGTCTGTCATTCATCTTATTTCTCCGCGTTGAGTGTTTCATTACTAATAAGTTATTGGGCAAGTGTCGGTGTGCAGTTCTCATTGCACGGACACATTCTTCGGCCTTCTTTTCGCTGGGAACGGTGCGTGGCGGCCTGTCAGAACACTGCCTCCACGCACCTCGTCCTTGCATCAGTCTTCAAAGATCGACACGGCTTTTTATTAGTCTGTCAATTATTACTTATTTTTCTTCTAGCGAACACGAATAGAGAGGGATTCTTTTTTTATGATGTTCAAGAGAAGAGAAAGTTTTGCAGTGCTTATTATCATCAGAAGTATTTTTGTCATCATGATCATAACTTTTATCATCCACTACCATCATCAGCAGCAGCCACTCACAGAAGCATCTCGGATAGCACTGCCTCACTGTAGCCTGTCTCTTCTCTCTTGTCCCCACCCTTGGCTGCTCCCGGCGGCAGGACCCTCACGTGCCGCCAGGAGGGCAGGTTCCCACACCCGGAGGACTGCGGCAGCTACGTGGACTGTATCCGGACCGCCGATGGGAAGTTTCGAGTGCGGGAAGGATTCTGCCACGGGTTCGCCTTCTCCGGGAAAGAGCGGAGGTGTGTTGACCTCGCCGACAAGCCTGACTGTGTACCTAAGGCGACCAGGGTCTCATTTCCTCTCTCTGAATTCAACTTCCTGTGTGCAGAAGACGAAATGAGGACAGACTGCCTCAATTGTAACTTGGCCTTCACCTGCGTCACGGGCACCGCAGTAGTGGACACTTGTGACAGCGATAGCTTGTGTGAAGTATCAGGTGACTTCGGGGGCTCCGTCTGCCTGCCCATCCCGTCAGCCACCACAAAGTGTAAGTGTGACAAAACGGGACTGTTCCAGGACCCCCACAACGCGACGTACTTCAGTTACTGTGACATAAACACCCAACCATACTCGTTGGAGACCTTCATGTGCCCGGAGGGGTTAACTTTCAATAGCTTGACCCAGAGGTGCGAGGACTCCATTCCACCCACTCCACCAGAGACACCTCTTTGCGAGGACAGGACCGGCTCCTTCGTGAACCCGAATGACTGCCGCTATTACTACACCTGCATACCCGGCGGCATCGTGCGTACCAGCAACTGCTCTGAGGGTCAGTACTTCGATGCGGTGAATGGCAAGTGCGAGAAAAATTGCACGTTAGCTCCACCCAACGCCTCGCTTGAGGCATGCAAGGCCGTGGGCCATTTCCCCCACCCAAGCAAGGACTGCACCAAGCACCTCGTGTGCAAGAAGGTAGGTGAAGACCCCGAGGTAAAAGACTGCCCCCAGGACATCTACTATAACGAGACGGCCAGAGCGTGCAAGGACACGAAGCCCTCAGCAGACTGCAAGGCCAACGGTGGATTCGACTACTATTCGTGTCCCGGCCACGACGATGTCGCCTGTGGGGGGAATGTCAAAGTGAAACGCCGCAGCGACACTGCGGACGGCGGCAACGACCCAGGGGACGGCGGCAGTGACCCATTGGACGGCGGCAGTGACCCAGGGGACGGCGGCAGTAACCCAGGGGACGGCTTCAGCGACCCAGGGGACGGCAGCAGTAACCCAGGGGACGGCTTCAGCGACCCAGGGGACGGCGGCAGTAACCCAGGGGACGGCTTCAGCGACCCAGGGGACGGCGGCAGTAACCCAGGGGACGGCTTCAGCGACCCAGGGGACGGCGGCAGTAACCCAGGGGACGGCTTCAGCGATCCAGGGGACGGCAGCAGTAACTCAGGGGACGGCTTCAGCGACCCAGGGGACGGCGGCAGCTGAACTAGTTAAAGCTGGTCCTCTGCGCCACTGTTTAAAGTCTTGTTGGCACAGCAGGTGTATGAAAGAAGTATAATAAAATAATATCGTTTGACTAACCATTTATAGACAAAGTTCCCTTATTACTATTTGGGTTTAGCCTGTCTGGGGAAGATCACATGCATACGTGTGGCCAAACGCACGCCACGCCTGCCTCCCAGTCACACATACGCCCACCAGCATGAGGCGGGGCTGGGCGGGGCGGGGCGGGATGCCATGGGGGTACTGACGCCAAGGGTTCGCGGCGGCTGCTGTTCAAAGATGGGGTTGTACCACTCATGGGCCTTCTTCCCTCCTTCCTCCAAAATGTTGACTCTCCGCAGAGGGGCCGTGGGACATTGTCGGGTGAAAGCTCGTGAAGAAGGAGCCGACGCACAGATTATCGGCTGATGTCAACCGACCACGTCGATCTTTCAACGAAAACTGGCGTGACTCACCAACTGGGCGTACGACCGCACGTTTGAGGCGAGATAGTTTGGGCAAGAATTATAAAAAAGTTGAAAACACTAGTTGGCAGCCATCAGTCCCGGGATGATATGAGGTCCCCTTCGGCGTAGTGGTGAGGGCATGGGGCGTTAGGTCAGTTCCTCCTCCTCCAAAATTTATCCCCTAGTATCACTGGCTGGTGTGCGGTTACTATAGTCTCCCTTTTAAAATACATTTTTCTCCGTCTGTCTAAAGAAAGCTGTATCATAATAGGGGAGGTTCGTCTATTTTGCTCGTGTAAGTTCGTTTATACAGTCGTTTGTCTTTTATGATTTTTATCTCTACATCTTTTCCTTCTACATGGGATCAGTATTTCTGGATCACGGTTTTGACAGCGATCTTCCGCCTAGTTCCGTCATTCACATCGTTCTCTGACGGCTGTTGTCCTCTCAAAGCCTTCCCTTCTTGACCAACCCATTTCCCTCCAATTTATTTATTTTTTAATCAAGGGTGCAGCAAGAAGAGGAAGTGGGTTAGTGGTGAAGGGAGGGGAGAAGGAAAGACAGTGGGAGTGTATAGATGTATGGTGTAGGCTCCCCTCCGGTTCAGTCTTCCTCCCTCCTACCCTGCCTGCCTGCCTCCACCTCCATTACTCCTCTCCCTGCAGTGTGTCTCGTCTATCCCCATCACGCGGCCGTACTACCGGAGTCTTCCTTCCTCGCGTGTATAATTTCTTCGATATAAAAACAACCTTCGCAGTTCCTCTATAATTTTTTTCATTCCTGGTCTCATCACCTTCATTGTTTACTCCAGGCGTCCATGTGTGTATGAGTGTATGGGTGAATGATAATACAAGAGAGAGAGAGAGAGAGAGAGAGAGAGAGAGCATCACTATACCTCCACCCCTCTCCCGCCCCCTCCTTCCCACCCCCCAAGTCCAGTATCTCACCGCAAGTCCCATTTCGGCGGCCGCAGAGAGAGGGCGCAATGCACTGGTTTATGGCGAGTCAAGCGCGTCAGTGACCTTGATTTGGGGCAGTAAAACGACGAAAACTGGACCACGAGGAAGCTTCTTGACCCACTATCCTGCTTCTAACGCCCCCCTCCCCCCCACCCCCACCCCATGTAGCCTACCCCCTCACCCCCTCACGTCCTAGTTAAGCTCCCCACCTCTCCCTCCCTCCCTCCCCTTCCTATTTTTCCATTACCTTCAGTTTCTCTCTTGTTTTCATTTATTTTGTTTCCTCTCTCTCTCTCTCTCTCTCTCTCTCTCTCTCTCTCTCTCTCTCTCTCTCACACACACACACACACACACACACACACACGCTCGGAGATCTGATAAGGGCCTCTTCGTTTTAGCACGCGTCTTATCTCCGTTTCTGGGACTGATATTTTAAGAGCGCGGAGAGACGTGTATGTTACCAGAACTTGGCCCTCCTCCCCCTCTTCCCCTTCCCTCCCTCCGATGCCCTTCCAAAACTCTTATGTGCCTTCGACTTCTACTCTCCTCCTCCTCCTCCTCCTCTCTCTCATACTTCTCTCCCCCTTCTTCCCTTCCTTCCCTTCCTCTCATCCTGTCTCTCTACTTTCCTCCAACTCTCCCTGACACACTCTTTCTCCCACCCACTCCACCTCTTCTCTCTCTCCCTCCACCTCTCTTCTCTCCATCCAGCCCTCCCTCCTCAAAGTTCTCTTCCTTCCCCTCCATCAGTGTGTGTGTATTGTCCCTCATTCGAGAGAGAGAGAGAGAGAGAGAGAGAGAGAGAGAGAGAGAGAGAGAGAGAGAGAGAGAGAGAGAGAGAGAATGACAGACAGACAGACTCGAGAAGAAGAAAAAAAAGAGAATTCTGATCAGATGAGAGTAGGGAGAAGAGAGAAAGAAAGTGTGGAGATGGAAAGTGAGTGAAGGGACTAAAAGATGATAGGTAAGAAGAAGAAGAAGAAGAAGAAGAAGAAGAAGGAAACAAAAGACAAAAAAGGTGAGACGAGAAAGGAAGAGAAGACCTGCAAGGAGAAGGATTTAAAGAAAGTAGTTGAGAAGGAAAAGTAGAGGAGTAAAAAGGGAAAAGACAAGGAAAAAAAAGAGATAGCAAGTAAAAATGAAAAGGAAAGGAGGACTAGAAGATAGGCAGATAGAGGAAAAGAGATGATGAAGGTCAGAAGAAAAATAAAGGAAAATGGAAATGGGGTAAAGGTTAAACATGATAAATGGTTATAGAAAGAAGAAAAGATGATGATGATGATGGGAAAGAGAGACGTTGTGATAATAAAGAGGGGAAGAAGGGATAGAATGAGAAGAAGAAGGAAAGAAACAGGAGTGACTAAGGACGAACAGGATAGATGAAATAAATAAAAAAGAAGAAGCAGAAGAAAAAGAAGAAAATCAAGAAGGAGAAGCAAGGAGAATGAATAGAAAAGAACAAGATGAAGAAAAATACAGAACTTGGAGGAGGAGGAGGAGGAGGAGGAGGAGGAGGAAGAGAAATACGAGGAGGAAGGAGTCGGAATAAGAGAAAGACAAGAATGAAAAATAAGGAGGAGGAAGGAGAAGGAGGGAAAAGGAAAAAGAGAAAGAGTAAAAGGAGGAAGAGGAGGAGGAAGAAAAGTAGCTAGAGGAAAAGAAGGAAAAGAACGAAAAGGAAAAAAAAGTTGAAGAAGAAGGAAGAAAAAGGAGTTAAAGTAAGACAAGAATGCAAAAAAGGTAAGAAGAGGAAGAGGAGGAGGAGGAGAAAAGGATAAGAGAAGCTGAAGTTGGAAAAGAAGAGGAGGAGGAGGAGAAGGAGTAAGAGGAGAACGAGGAAGGAGCAGCAATAAGAGGAAACGAAGGAGGAGGAGTAGGAGAAGGAGCAAGAAGAGTTGGAGGAGGCGGAGGAAACCGTTTATGGCGACGGCACGGTAGCGCTGCGCCATAATCGCCTTTACACACCACAACTAAAAGGGTCGAGGTGTGTGTGTGTGTGTGTGTGTGTGTGTGTGTGTGTGTGTGTGTGTGTGTGTGTGTGTGTGTGTGTGTGTGGAGGCCTAGACATACACCTGCTCTCCTCTGTGTGTGTGTGTGTGTGTGTGTGTGTGTGTTAAAGGGCCCGATTGTGTTTGCCTGTTACGTCGTTATGTGGGACAGGAGGGATAAATTTGAGTGAGAGAGAGAGAGAGAGAGAGAGAGAGAGAGAGAGAGAGAGAGAGAGAGAGAGAGAGAGAGAGAGAGAGAGAGAGAGAGAGAGAGAGAGAGAGTCATAATCATGTCATTAATACAAAAAAACAGACCCATGCCTTCACCTTCTTTTTGCCTTCCTCCTCCTCCTCCTCCTCCTCCTCCTCCTCCTCCTTCGTAATGCCTGATCTTCCTCCTCTTTCCCCTCCTCCCTCTCATCATCATCATCATCATCCTTCTACTCTTTCATCTTTAATCAGTCTTCGTAATCATGTATTCTTTTCTCTTATCTTCTCCGTCATTTTTATCATCATCATCTCTTTCTTTTTACTCCTATTCTTCTTCTTATTCCTTCTTATTCTTGTTATTATCATCATTTCCTTTACTGCCTCTCTATATTCATCTCACTTTCACGTTCTCTTCATGTCTTCTCTCTGTCATCTCTCCTCCCTTTTTTTCTCCTATTTTCTTCTTTAATTTCTCGTCTGTCTCTCTTCTCCCCTTTCCTCTTACTCTGCCGCTCTCTCCACCACCACCACCACCACCACCTCGTCCCCTTAGCCCAGTAAAGCAATAAATTACTTATGGGTGATCCTGTCCGGGGTCATGGGTCGCCTTTTTACACTCTTTCCCTGACCACAGCCGTACCCCCCCACCCACCCCTCCACCACACACACACACACACACACACACACACACACACACACACACACACACAAGAAAAAGGAGAAGGAGGACGAGGAAGAGGAAATAATTAGAATAAGAAGAAAAAGCGATTGAAGAGGAGGAGGAGAAAGTGGTAGAAGTTCATACGGAGGAGAAATAGCACAAGTAAAAGAAGAAGAGGAAGAGGAAGAAGAAGAAGAAAAAGGAAGAGGAAAATGGAGAGAAAATCAACAGCAGAATGAAAACAGAAGAAAAAGGAAAAAAATATGAATCAACAGAGTAATGAATAAGATTTGAGAGATATTCCTTGATGATGATGACGATGATGATGGTGGTGATGGTGATGATGACGTATTGTGAGTAGAAGAGGGAGGACAAGTTTTTATTAGTCTCCGTGTGACAACCTACATGACTGGTTTTCTTTGACGGGCGGTAACTTGAAAGAAAACGGTTCTCTCTCTCTCTCTCTCTCTCTCTCTCTCTCTCTCTCTCTACTCCTTTTCCTCCCCCTTCTTCCCTCTCTTTCCTTCCCCTTCCCTTTCCCTTCCTCCCCTTCCCTCTCCTTACCCTCCTTCCCTCACTCTCTCCCATTTCCTCTTCTCCCTTCTCCCCTATTCTCTCCCCTTCCTCTCATGCTCTCCCTCTCCCTCCCTTCTCTCCCTTTCTTCTCAAGCCATGCCTTCTTATCCCTTCCATTTCCCTCCCTTCTCTTCCCTTCCCCTCATTCCCTTCCTTTCCCTTGCGACCCCCTTCCCCTTCCTCTCAGTCAATACCTTCCCCTCATCCCCTTCCATTTCCCTTCACTATCTCTCCCCTTCCTCCCATATAATGCCTCCTCCTGACCCCCTCCCCTCCCCTCCACTCCCCATCCTTCCCAGCATCCTCTTTCCTCCCCATCATCTTTATCTAGAGAGGAATTTCGACAAGATGTTCCCCTCTGTTACCCCTTCTTCCCCCATTCCCTTACTCCCCCACAATCCTTCTCCCCGTCACTCCTGTAACTCCTCCCCCCCTCCCCACCAACCAACACCCTTTATATCCCAAGCCTCCCCTCCCCACTCCTCACCTCCGCCTCCCATTCCCTCCCCCCTCCTCCCTCCCCCCTGACACCTTCCTCCCCTCGTAAGTGCCCGTGACGCCCCTTTGAAACAGATGGACCATTCCGCCCCATTAGGATAAGGGGAGGAGGTGGAACGATAAGAGAGAGAGAGAGAGAGAGAGAGAGAGAGAGAGAGAGAGAGAGAGAGAGAGAGAGAGAGAGAGAGAGAGAGAGAGAGAGAGAGAGAGAGAGAGAGAGAGAGAGAGAGAGAGAGAGAGATGGGAAAACTATAATATTCAGGTTAAAAAAAAATGCTGTTATGGTAGTATTTTGTATTGGTTATTGTTGTTGTTATTGTTATTGTTATTTTTTATTGTTTCCATTGTCTAATGTGGTCTTTTTCACTCTTTTCTTCCTCCTCCTCCTTCTCCTCTTCCTCATCTTCCTCCTCATTTTTCCTTCCCATCTTTCTTATTTCCTCGATTTTCTTCTCGTTGCTTTGTTTCATCTATTTATTGTCTCCTCTCTCTTTTTCCATCTCTCCTACTACCTTTAAATCTTCCTCCTCCTCCTCCTCCTCCTCCTCTTCCTCCTACTCCTGATCTTTTTTTCTCATTTTCCTTATTTCCTCGATTTTTTTTCTCTCATTGCATTGTCCCATTTCTATTTTGTCTTCTTAAATCTTCCTTCTCCTCCTCCTCCTCCTCCTCCTCCTCCTGTTGTTGATAACCCCGCCAATCACCCTCAGCTCACCCACCCATCACCCGCTATTATCCAGGCAACCGTGTGACCTCTTGTGCCTTCACCCACCTCACCCCTTCTACCGCCCTGCCTCCCTCCCTCCCTACCTACGTCCCTACCTCTGCCTACTTACCTTATACCTACCCTGTCCTTCTATACCTCCCCAACTGTCCTTGCCTACCTACCTACCATCCTGTCTAACTACACCTATGTTATCTTCTGCCTATCTACTTTTACCTGCTTACCTAAACCTACCTACCTACCTATACCGACTTACCTAAACCTGCTTGTCTGTTAACCTTTCTGCCTATCTGCTTGTCTGTCCGTGTCTACTTTTCTTTCTAAGCAGTTTGCGAGTGTCTACCTTTTCTGCTTGCTTGTGTTATCTGCTCGTGTCTACCTTATACCTGCTTGCCTGTCTAACTGCTTGTCTCGTTATCTCTTCTACTGCTTACTCGGTCCTCTCTCTCTAATTGTCTACCTGCCTGACTCTACCTGTTCTGTTTGTCTCATTACCTTTTCTACTGCTCACTCGTCCTCCTCTCTCTAATTGCTTAACTGCCTGACTCTACCTGTTCTGCTTGTCCCAATACCTCTTCTACTGCTTACTCCCCCTCCTCTCTCTAATTGCCTACCTTACCTGACTCTACCTGTTCTGCTTGTCTTATTATCTCTTCTACTGCTTACTCGGCCTCCTCTCTCTAATTGCCTGCCTACCTAACTCTACCTGTTCTGCTTGGCGCATTATCTCTTCTCTGCTTACTCGGCCTCCTCTCTCTAATTGCCTGCCTACCTAACTCTACCTGTTCTGCTTGGCGCATTATCTCTTCTCTGCTTACTCGGCCTCCTCTCTTTAATTGCCTACCTGAGTCTACCTGTATTGTTTGCTTTCTACCTCCTTGCTTGCTTTTCCCTTTACCTATTATTATTATTCCCCTTATTCTACCTCCTATGTCTTATTACCTGCCCATACCTACCTGTTTTTAACCTGTTCCGCCTGCTTGTGTGTGTATCTGTCTGTCTCCTAACTTTTATGTCCCTCCTTTCCTCCTTGTCTTCTGTCACTCAACCTACCTGTCTTTACCTGTTCCGCCTGCTTGTGTGTGTATCTGTGTGTCTCTTAGCTTTTCTGTCACTCAACCTTTCTGTTCCTTCTTTCCTGCTTCTGTCTCTATCTTTACCTCTGCTTCCGTCTTACTGTCTATCTCCCTTCCTGCTTCATAGCCTGCTTGTCTGACACTCTGCGCTTCTCTCTGCTTGCCTTGCCTCACCCCTCAACCCCCCCCCCCCACCACCACCACCGTACACACGCACACACACAACCCTTTAAGAAACACCGCCGCCTTTATCACCAGCGGTCTTGTGGGCTGTCGGTTGTGGTGAAGGGAGGAAGGATGGAAGGAACATGTAAGAGAAGGAGGAGGAGGAGGAGGAAGTGAAAGAGAGCAGAGAGTATGTGAGTAGATGGACTTATAGGTAATTGATGAAGGTGAAAGAGGAGGAAAAGAAGAGGAAGAAGAATGCTGAAAAGTAAAGAAGAATGAAGTGAAGGTGAGGAGAATGAGAAAATGAAGTAGGAGGGAGATGATAATTAGTAGAAAGAGAAGACGGAGAAATAGTGTGAGAAAAGAAGAGGAGGAATAGGGAGGAGAAGAGAACATGTAGGAGGAAAAATAGGAAGTGAAGGAGGAGGAGGAGGAAGCTGAGGAAAAAAGAAAGAGAAAAGAAGGAGTAAGAGGAATAAAGAGAAAGAAGAGCAAGGGAAGGTGGAGGAGGAGGAAGGAAGAAGAAAAGGAAGAGGAGGAGGACAAGAAGATTAGTAAGGCCGTAAAAGAGGCAAAAGGAGAACATGAAGAACAAAAACAAGATCGAGAAGAACAAAAACGAGAACAACAAGAGGAGGAGGAGGAGGAGGAGGAGGGCAATTAAAATGGAAAATAAATAGAAGAATAACACGAAAAAACAACAACTACAAAACCAAAAAGAACAAAAACAAGACCAACAGGAGGAGGAAGAGAAGGAAGAAGATGAGCGACAGAGACGTGGCAAAAAGAAGAGGAGGAGGAGGAGGAGGAGAAGGCGGAGCAGTAAGAAGAAGAAGAGGAGGAGGAGGAGGAGGAGAAGGAGGAGTTATGAGTCTCAGTCCCCAATTACGATAAGGGGAAGTGGTGTCTGATAGCGTACCATTATCTTACTGTGAACCCTTCCAATAGTGAGCCATGAACCGCGGAGACAGGCCAGCCAGGGGAGGGGAGAGGAAGGGAAGAGATGGGATGGAAGGACAGGAGGTAAGGGGAGGGGGCAGGGAGAGAAGGAGGGGAAGGGAGGAAAGAAAGGGAAGGGGAGAGATGGAATGGAAGGACAGGAGGTAAGGGGAGGGGGTAGGGAGAGAAGGAGGGGAAGGGAGGAAAGAAAGGGAAGGGGAGAGATGGGATGGAAGGACAGGAGGTAAGGGGAAGGGGAGGGGAGAGGAGAAGGAGAGGGGGAAGGGTAGAGATGGGATGAATGGACAGGAGGTAAGGGGAGGGGGAGGGGATAGAAGGAGATGGAGAGGGAGGAAGAGCAGAGATGGGATGAAAGGAAAGGAGGTGAGGGGAGGATATGAAATGAGAGGATAGGGAGAGAAAAGAGGAGAAGGTATGAAGAGAGAGGAAGGGGAGGATAGGAGGGAAAGTTACGGAATGGAGAGAAATGGTTGGAATGGAAATAGGGAGATGAAGGAAAGGTATGGAATGAGATGAGGGGAGAGATGGGAGGGAAATGGAAGGAAGGGGGGAGCCTGCTTTAGGTTCTCATCTGCTCTCTCTCTCTCTCCCTCACCCCTTACCCACCCCTTTCCTCCCTCATCCACTCACCCTCATTTCCCACCCTCTCCACCCCCATTACTCCCATCCACTGCCTTCTTTATCATCCATTTACTCCCCTTTCCTCCCCTTTCCCTCCCATTTCTATTATTTTCTTCCTCTTCCATGCCATCCCTTCCTCATCACGCCTCTCCTATCATCTGTATTCCCTCCTTTCACCTCTCCATCATCCTTAGTCTATCATCTTCCTTTTAGTCTTCTTAAATTTTCAATAGTTTCTTCCATTCATTCTCACTCTTCCTGTTTTCTCTTATCTTCAGTTTTCTCCTCCTCTTCTTCGTGGTCAGATATCCTCCTCCCTTCCCCTCATCTTCTAGTGTTTTCATTTCGTCTTTTTAAACTTTCTATATTGATTCCTTCCATTCACGCTTTCACAGTCCGACATTCTCCTCCTTTCCTCCGCCCTTAATACCGTTTTCGTTTTCCTCTCTCCTCTGATCTTCCCTCTCCTCCTCCTCCTCCTATAGTGATTCCTTCTTCCATTCACGCTTACACAGTTCTGTTTTCTTCGTTCGTTTCCTTCGCCTCTTCGTGTAATACTCAGACATTCTCCTTCCTTCCTCCGACCCTACTACTGTTTTCGTTTTCCTCTTCCTTCTGATCTTCCCTCTCCTCCTCCTCCTTCTCCTTCCCCTTCCCCGCCATCCACCTTCACCACACCCCACTTCAGCCGCCTCCCTCCGCATTCAAGAGGAGGGTATCAGGACACCTCTCCTCCCGAAATTGACCTCTCTTTTTGGACACTCCTTTGACCTCTATTCAGGAGCAGTAAGTAGCGGGCTTTTTTTCTTCTTTCTTTACGCCCTTGAACTGTCTCCTTAGCTGTAAAACAAAACAAAAAAAGACCCCAGAAAGCTGCATTATCCTACGAAGAAGATATGCTTTTCTAATACCTTTTTAAATACCCTCTTGGGACCGCTCCGATTGTTTAGAAAGGTATTAAGACACTTTAAGAACTCGTTTATATACGTAAGCGAATTATTAAGGGATGGTAATTAGCCACGTTGTCTAATGATGCCCCGCTAAATTGGATGACAAGGAAATGTTAAGTAATTGAATCTGATTAGGTTGGAATTTTAATGCTGGGCGTGGTGATGGTGATGATAATGAGGGTAATTAAGCAGCTTTAAGACACTTTTCCTGTATTAGACATGTCCGCCAGCCTTCCTTTCTTCCTTCCATTTTGTTTTCTTTCTCTCCTACCGCTCTTCCTCCTTTCCTCTCACAACATTTAACAGCAGCTTCATTTTTTCGTTCCTTCCTTCCTTCCTTCCTCCCTTCCTTTCTTCCTTCATTACTAGCTTTCTTATTTTTTTCTTCTTTCCCTTCTACCTCTCTTCCTCCTTTTCGTCAAGTGCATCATCATTCTTTCTTTCTTTCCTTCCTTCCTTCCTTCCTTCCTCTTTGCATGATCTAAAAAAGGCGATGGGTGCGAGGATGGTTTTAATAAGAGTGCACATGAGTTACATTGGTTTAAGTTCGATAAATTCAGATTCACCAAAGACATAGGCAAGAATTGGTTTACTAGCAGGGTGGTGAATGAGTGGACCAGGCTTGGCAGTCATGTGGTGAGTGTCAATACGATGGATGTATTCGGGAAGAGGTTGGATAAATTCAAGGTTAAGTTCGATAAATTCAGATTCACCAAAGACATGGGCAAGAATTGGTTTACTAACAGGATGGTGAATGAGTGGACCAGGCTTGACAGTCATGGGTGGGTGTCAATACGATGGATGTATTCGGGAAGAGGTTAGATAAATTCATGGATAGTGAGGTTAGGTGAGGTTAGGTTAACAGGAGTTGACTTGTATATAGGACTATCGGCCTCTTGTATATTCCTTATGTTCTATCGTCACAGCAGCCACATGCATCATCCTTCCTTCCTTCAATTTTTACCTACTTCCTTCATCACAGCTGTCAGGTGCATCATCTTCCCCTCCTCCATTCCTTCCTTAATGTTTTCCTTAATACAGTTGATTGCTGTGGTAATTTCAAAACTAATATTGTCGGCATGACGAAGCAGCTAATTTGAAAAGAAATTTAAGTAATGAATTTTAAAGAGGAAAAATAAATGAAAAAGAGAAATGTAATAAAATAAATATATGGAAATAAATAGGTATACATAAATGAATTAATATATAGGTAAATAAATAAACGGAGGAAGAAGAAAGGAAGAAGGGAAGGCAGACTGGTTTAATGGGCTGGGATTCACGTGTTCCTGTGACGCGGTTTTGTGGGAGGGAAAATGATCATAAAAAGATTAAAGACCTCGGTGGAAGTAATGGACAGGTGTGTTAAGCCCGCCTAATTACATACATATCCTACCTAGACATTTTATTTTTAGCTTCAGGACCACATACTTTTTTCCCTTACTCCAATCATGAACTTTCTTATAATTTGTCTTCCGCATATCAAGGAAATTTACACATGAAGAATAAAATAAAGAAGAAAATAGCCCCAGATAATTTTGAGAAAGGGCATACATATTGATGAAGAAAAAGTTAATTGATATGAAAAAAGAGGCTCAGAAGAAAATTAAATAGCACTATAGGTAAGTTCATAACGAAGGATATTAATGAAGAAGATGATTTAGTTAACGTAGAAAATAAAGAGAAAGAAATAAGGAAGTGAAGGACAAAATGGAGAGAAGAGAAGAAAGAAAGGATGAGAAAAGAAAAGATAGAAGGAAGTGAAAGAAAAATGGAGAGAAGAAAGAAAAAGAGTAAAATAAAGAAAGTGTGAAAAGGAAAGTGAAAGACGAAATAAAGAGAAGAAAGAAAGAAAAGATAAAAAGAAGAAAGGGTGAAAAAGGAAAGATGGAAGGAAGTAAAAGAAAATAAAGAGAAAAAAGAAAGAAAGAAAGATGGAAGGAACTGAAAGGCAAAATGGAGAGAAGAGAAAAAGAAAATAAATAAAGAATAAAAAGGCGAAAAAGAAAAAAACTGAAGGAAATGAAAGACAAAATGGAAAGAAGAGAAAAAGAAAAAAGAAAGAAAAAAAGAAAAAGCGAAAAAGAGAAAGAAATTAGGAAGTGAAAGACAAAATAAAGAGAAGAGCAGAAAAATAAAAAGAAAAAAAAGAAAGAAATAAGGAAATGAAAGACAAAATAAAGAGAAGAAAAATAAAAAAAGGAAGAGCAAAAAAGAAAAAAAAATAAGAAAGTGAGACAAAATGAAAAGAAGAAAAAAAAAAATAAAAGAAAGAGAGAAAGGTTGAAAGAGAAAGAAATAAGGAGATGAAAGACATTTTTTTTCCATCTTGTTCTTTATTATTTTTCTGGTTTCTTTTTCTAATGAACTGTTTATCGCTCCTCCAAAAACAGCCTCGACAATTAGTTCTTATCGCAAAATCTTCCCGCCTTCAGATACAAATTTGTCCCGTCTCCTTCCCTCCCTCCCTCCCTACTTTCTTTCTTTCTTTCTTTCTCTTTCGCCCTTTCTTTATTTTTTTCTTTATTTTTCTTTTCATTTTGTCTTTCACCTCCTTATTTCTTTTTTTTCTTTTTACAGTTTATTTATTTCTTTGTTTATTTTTTTTCTTCTCTTTTTCTATAATTTTCTTTCACTTTTCCTTATTTCTTTATTCTCATTTTATTTTCTTTCTTTTATTTCTCTACATATATTTATTTTATCTCATTCCTTCATTCTCACTCCTTCTTTTGAGAGAGAGAGAGAGAGAGAGAGAGAGAGAGAGAGAGAGAGAGAGAGAGAGAGAGAGAGAGAGTCTTTGTGGTATTCTCCCTCGGGATCAATAAAATAATCAACTATAGTTCTCTCCCTGACTACCGGTATTTCCTCCCTTTCTCTCCCTCCCTTCCTCTCTTTCCCTCCCTTCCCTCTCTCCCTCCCTCTTCTACTCTCCTCTGTCGTTTCATCTTTCCCGCATTTCTTCCTTCCTCCCTTCCTTCCTTCCTTACCGCATTTCTTCCTTCCTCCCTTCCTTCTTTCTCTCCCTTCCTTCCTTCCTCCCTTACCACTCCTTCCCTCCTTCTTTCATGCACTTTTCTTTTCTTCCATTTTCATTCACTTTCATCACTTTTTTTCTCCCTCCTTCTCTCCTTCTTCAACCCTTCCCTTCGTTATCCCTTATTCCTCTTCTATTATCTCTCTCTCTCTCTCTCTCTCTCTCTCTCTCTCTCTCTCTCTCTCTCTCTCTCTCTCTCTCTCTCTCTCTTTATTTCCTCTTCTATTCGAGTTACATTCTACATTTTTATCATTTTATCTCTTTATTTTGCTTTTCCTTTTCTTTCTCTCCTGTTCCTCTTAATTTCTCTCAAAGTTTGGTCATATTCTACTTATCTTTATCCTTTTTATCTCCATTTATTCTGTTTCTCCTCTTTTTGAAATATTAAGATACACACACACACACACACACACACACACACACACACACACACACACACACACACACACCATTTATACAATCCACCACATATTTCACTCTCCACAACCACCATCATCACCACCTCAATCCACCACCACCACCACCCTCACCACAACCCCTGCTTCTCCAATCTCCATCTTCATCCTCCTCACCACCACCGTCACCACCCACTGAGGAGTCGCTAATGCGTTCTGATCCCATTATGAGTCCGGGCAGCGTCAAGGTGGTGTGAATTACTTTAGTGGTCCCAGGAGAGGCGCGCGGCCCGGCCAGGTGAGGCTGAGATGAGGGGGAGCGGCCGAGGCATACCTGTGTTGTGTTTGTTTGTTGAAGGAGGCTGCGGCGGAGGAGGAAGGAGGAGAGGAAGAGATACTGGATAAGGTTTGCTATAGAAGACATTGGATCAGTTACTAAGGGATGGATGTTCTTTTAAGATGACTCACGGCTTTTCATTGAAGGTTGTGGATGAGTAACTAAAGAAAGGATGTTGATATAGAGATGAGTCAGGGCTAAATTAGAACGACAATGATGGGTTACTATGCGAGTTGATGATGATTTTCTAGAAGACATTGAGAGACAGACAGAGAGACAGAAACAAAGAGACAGATAAACAGACAGACAATGACAGACAGACAGACAGAGACAGAGGGAGAGTAGTCAGGTGGCATACATTCTTTAATAAGTCGAGGGAGGTCATGTGCTCCCAGGAGGTCAATGACACCCTCGTGATGACCTGCCCGCCCCTTGCCTCCCCTGGGACACGCCGCACCCCCTCACCCCCACCCCCCAACACCCCCTTGCTCACCCCACCCTTAATCTTCAGCCCCCCCTTCCCCCCTCGCTCCCTCTCTGTTTCTCTCCTCTCCCTTCCATGCACCGTCCTCCTCCTCTGTTCCAATCTCTTACTTATTTTCTCTTTTCCTTCTTTCTTTTCGCCTCCACTTAATTTTTTCTCCTCCTCTTACTTACTCACTTTTACACTTGCTTTTTACTCCTCCCCCTTACTCATTTACCTTCCTGCTTACCAATTTACTCCCCTTACCTTTTCTTCTGCTCCACTTAATCCTCTACTTACATACCTTCACTTATCTGCTTCTCACCTTCATCTTTATTTTTTCTCCATCTCCCCTCATCGTGTCCCCAACTCATCCCCTCACTCGTCTTCTCCCCTTCGTATCGCTCTCCCCCGCTCCCTACTTCCCACGTGCACTCTTTAACCTTCTCCCCCCTTCGTCTCAGTTCTCCTCGCCTCCCTCTACCTTTCCCTCCCTCTCCTCCCTCAGCACACCTCTCCCCAGCATCATTTCCACCCCCTCGGCGTCTTATCATCTTAGCAAGTCCGTCCAGCTGCTCATCTCCATTCTTCCTCTTTCTCCTCATCTTCCTGGAAACTCCTCGCCGTCTTCCTCCTTCATTCCTCTTCCCATAAAGTGTACCCCTGAAGGCTGGTGATGAAAATATATGATGAATGAATGGTGTATACATGGTAATATAGTGATTGATGTTAATAATGGTGTTTGCAAAAATTATCTGATAGAATTTTGGCACGTAAGATCTTGACCGCATGAAAGAGAATCAAAGACGAATTGTAGAAGAGAGGCAGACAGACAGATAAATAGACAAATAAAGAAACAAATTATGAAAAAAAAAGCGAAAAAAATAATCTAAGTGAGACAGATGGACAAATACAGACAGACACAAAGGAAGCATGAAAGGGAAAATAAGAGAGAGAGAGAGAGAGAGAGAGAGAGAGAGAGAGAGAGAGAGAGAGAGAGAGAGAGAGAGAGAGAGAGAGAGAGAGAGAGAGAGAGAGAGAGAGAGAGAGAGAGAGAGAGAGAGATGCTTAAAAGCCCTAAATACCTTCTTCGGTTGTTTATGTTTAACTAATCTTTACATCATCTGCTTTTCAACACTCCCCTCCCTCTTCTTCCTCTTCTTCCTCTTCTTCCTTCCTCCCTCCTTTCTCTGTTGCTTTCCCTTCTACGTTTCTTTTCCCTTTCCTCGCCTCTTCATATGTACATTTCATGAGTTTCCATTTTCTCCCCTTTCTTATTTCCTTTTCCTTTTTTTCCTTTAATACTCTTCCCTTTTCTTATATACTTTTCTCCATTCCTTTCATGTTATTTTTTCTTCTTTCCGTCTTTGTCCTCCTCGTCCCCTTTCAACCTCTTCACGCACAGCTCCCGCTCTTCTTTTCTTCCTCTCCCTTTTCCCTTTTTTCCTCCCTCATGATGGCCGCTGATGGCACGCTGATGGCGGCGGCGTGGCACTGAGGGCGGGGTCGTGTCGGGAGGCAGGCACGGTAAAAGCACCATAACTCACACACACACACACACACACACACACACACACACACACACTGATGCTCCCATCTTGAAAGTTTAGATCTCAAGGAGGATATACAGAGGAAAGGGAGACCATTCCAATGTTTAAAAGCGGTGAAAGAGGGAAGACTAGGGTTAACTCTTGCATTAGAAAATTGGACAGCATAGGGATGAGCGGTGGATTACAAGGAATGAAAGACAAGCCCGCATCGGTATTGAGACCTTGATCACAACCTTGGCTGGAGACTGACAACATTTATGCTCAAAGAGAGAAAGAATGATTAAGGTTGGTATTGTCAGATGCTCCCACCCCTCACACCAACTATTTCTAAAGGCCAAAAAAGGGGTTAATCGAGTTCTAATGAGTGTCCTTTTAAGTTCACGGTACAGAAGGCGGGCTCAGACTACCACCAGGGTCATAAAAGTACCCCTGGAAATGCCCTAAACTCCCACGAAAGACTAGTAAATTACGTGTTCTTGGGCGCAGAAATGTTTAAAAATATGGCCCTAAGCCTGCCCAGTATCAGACTATTTCAGTGGTTGGTGGCGTAGTTTTTGCGTAGACTCTCGCCTGCTCGTGCTTTTCTAACCTGTTGCATTATACTCCGCTAACTCGCCTCAATACTTCCTTTTCCTTTACCGAGAGCCAAGGAAGAATAGGGTACACGGGAAACAGACTCAGGGCTGGTTAATGAAGGATGCGATTGGCGTCTCTCGTGGGTTGTGAGGTTGAATATTATTTGCAGTGACGCCTTTGCTCTTTGGTTTCCCCACGGCCTCAGACTTACATAGATGACTACTCTTTCCCTTCACTGTTATTATTATTGTTATTATTATTGTTTAAACTTAGCGCCATCGTTTAAAAAGGATGAAAGAATGAAGACAATGGTTAACTCTTGCAATAGAAAGTTGGACAGCATAGGGATGAGCTAGAGTAGAAAATCTTACGCAGGGAGATCAGGAAACGTACAATAAAGGGTCTAATGTCTGTTACCCCGATACACCAAAGATAGAGTAAGGAATAAGGTGAATAAAATAAGAGATAAACAACTAGAGTAAAGCTTGGGAAGGGGAATAGAATAAAACATAGGCAATTTAGAGATAACAAGAGCCCCGCGTCCCACCCCACACTCTCTAATCACTAAGCCCGGACCTGCCTTTCTTTCCGCGAGTCTCCCCTTAACTGCCCTTAATGCCCCCGCAGCTGACCTGAGTTAAGAGTCAAGGCTGGAAGAGTCATTACCTGGCCCAGCTGACTCACCTGGTCGGGGAGCTGATTAAAGAGCTTTACATAGAAGTTATAAATTTCCTTGTGTGTGTGTGTGTGTGTGTGTGTGTGTGTGTGTGTGTGTGTGTGTGTGTGTGTGTGTGTGTGTTCCTTTTTCTCTCCCAAGGTCAAAATACACGAAGAAAACAAAAATATTAACCAATGTTACAATAATTTATTTAGGCCTGTCCACACGAGGAAACTTTGTAACCAAACAGTTTGGAAACAATGCTTCCTGTCCAGACTTGGCGCCTCGCATTGTACTATAATTCACCGCCACTGCCACCGGCCACGCCTGACTGCCCTCACGCGTCACACTCTGTACATATTTACAGCAGGAAAGTTTTACACCAGTACGGACTAGACATATTAAAAGAAATTGCTGAAGTCACATAAATCATCACATACATATGATAGATAGATATAATTAAACAGATAGATAGATGTTTATAGCAAGGGAGGCAGCTCAAGGGCAACAAACAAAAACAACGACCATAAAAAAGCTCGCTAGACGCTGCTCCAACATAAGCTTTCGGGCGGAGGTGTCTTGATACTCTCCTCTTGAAAGAGTTCAAATCGTAGGCGGAAAGAAATACAGACGAAGGAAGGCTGTTCCAGAGTTTGCCAGCCGAAGGGATAAAAAAAATTGAAGATGCTGGTTAACTCTTACATAAGGGATTTGGACAGTATAGGGATGAGCGAGGGTAGTAAGTCGTCTGCAGTGAGGCAATAAGGAGAGAGTTCTTTGACTCCACTCTGTTTAGCCGAGCTGTGTGGGTGGAGCCCCCACACACGAGATGCATACGCCATACGAATCAGCAACAGAGGGGGAAAAGAACTGCCGGAGACGATACAGAACGCCAAACCTACAGGAAGCTGATTTACTGTCACCACACACACACACACACACACACACACACACAATTGTTTCCAAACACTTTGCAAACGCTTGGGAAAGTTTTGAAACAATTTTCCGTGGACAGACATTAAAGTAACACCGGCAGGATCACAGCTGGCAACGCTCTAGGGAAGGAGTCGGGGATGGGGAGGGGATGGGGAGGAAGGGGAAGCAGCAGGGATGGAAGAGTGGGGGATGGGAAGGTAAAGCTGGAGCACACGCTATAACTGCGCGTGGCGGCGGTGCTCATCTCCGTCCCGTTGGCCCTTGAGCCTGTGGTGGGAGAGAGCCATTCATCCGACACGGCCACTGCAGCATCCGGGTTAGCACAGTTTACCTTTCCCAGGTTTCCCCAGGTACCCATTTAACGACTATCCCGAAAGGAAGGATAAACCGCTTGTTGGGCCGCACTCCGACTGTCCAGGCCGGGATTCGAACCCAGGCCCGCAGATTCTTAATTAGGGACGCTAACCACTGCACCGCGGAGGCGCTTGGGGGCAGAAGGTTAATTGTCGTAGGGCTTGAAGAGTCTGGGCGGCTGCCGCGTGCTGGCGGGAGACGCTGAACACGACGCGGAGGACTGGAGTCTGCAGGAGCTGATGGTGGTGGTGACGGGGGTCTGGGGAGTGGAAGGGGCCGCTGTGCTAGAGGGGGCGTGGTAGGAGCTGCAGGGGAGCATGGAGGCGTGGGAGGTAAGGCTTGGGGGGTAGATGAGGCCACACATGCAGGGGTCCTTGAGGGAGGCGTGGCTGGGGCAGGCAGGGAGGTGGCGGGGGGCCGGCGCTGAGGGCAGAGGCGGGGTGAGGGAGTGTGGGGGGGAGTTCTGCGGGAGGGAGTAGGGCGGGGAGAGGATCCCTGGGCGTGGGTATGGATTGAACCTCGGGGTGACGGGCGACTGGTGGGTGAAGCCGTAGGGCAGGCCAGGGGGCGTGTAGGGCTGGGCGGCGGCGGGGTTCCAGGGGGTGTGGGCGAGTGTGGCTAGGGCAGAGGGCGCTCCGTAGGGTTGGTATACTCCCGTGGCGGCGGCGGCGTGCAGGAGGTAGGCGGCGAGGGCGGGGTCGGCGTAGGGCCACGTGATCGCCAGCCGCTGTCGCTTGTCCTTCATGCGTCTGTTCTGGAACCACACCTGCGGGAGGGAGAGAGGCGGTGAGTTGAGGGAGGGAACCAAGGAAGTGAGTCAAGATATGAAGACACATAAGTAGTGGGTCGAGGGAAGGAGCCAAGGAAGGAGGACACTGAAATATTGAGTCAAGGGAAGTTAAGAAAAGTTAGCGTTGAGTAGAGGAAAGGAGCCAAGAAGTGCAACAAGTAGACAGGAAAATGTTGAGTCAAGGGAAGAGTTAGCGTTGAGTAGAGGAGAGCAGCCAAGAAGCACAACAAGTAAAGAAGACGAAAATGTTGAGTCAAGGGAAGAGTTAAAGAGGACAAGATGTGGGTCGAGAGGAAGTGTTAAGAAAAGGAGGAGAGCAGAGGAAAGGAACCAAGCAGTGCAACAAGAGAGGAAGACAGGAACACCAGCATCACCATGGGCACTGTCCTTATATTCCTCTTCATTTTATTTTTCTCGCTTAGTATCGCTTCGCATGGATCCTCATTTAGGTCCTCCTCTACTTAATCACACACGTTGCCTTCCAGTCACGTTACTCTGCTTAATCTTACTCACTAGAATGCACTATATCACCACCCAAAAGACCCACCTTGATGGTAGACTCGCTCAGCTCCAGCTCCTTCGCCAGCTCGCAGCGCCTCGGCCGACTCACGTAGTTCTCCCTCAAAAACTCCTTCTCGAGGCGCGCCACTTGCTCCCTGCTGAAGGCTGTCCTGTATCGCCGTGCCTCCGCTGGGGGCTGCGTGGGGTGCGTCGCCGGCGCGGGGGGAGGCGAGGAACTACTGCTGGGGGCTTCCACTGGACTCTGGCCGACTGGAAGAGGAGGAGAGTTATGTAGAAACGGAAGGCATAGCAACGCTTTACTTATCTCATGGCTAAGAGAGTAAGATGTTTAAAACGCGACTTCAGAGGAACAAGAATCACTAAAGAAAGCAGTAAGGTACTCAAAGGAAAATGTACACGGAAAATAGATAAATTAGAGACACGAAACCTAACAAGAAAACAAGAAAATACACGACTAAGCAAAAAGTAAGACCGTTTGCGACTTCAGAGGAACAAGAATCACTAAAGAAAAGAGCAGTAAGGCACTCAAAGGAAAATATACCCGGAAACCTAACAAGAAAACAAGAAATTACATCACAAAGCAAAAAAGTAAGACCGTAAAGAAAGAGAGATAGAGAAAGGATCAAGATTCAAGAAGTGAGCCAGAGAGGAAGAAAGTCCAAGCTAGCAAATTAAGTCACAAGCAGAAGCAGTCGTTACCTTTCTCATCCTCCTTGCTGGGGTCGTCTCTGGGGTTCGAGGGGGAGGGCGGCGAGGGACTTCTGGAGGAGGGGCTGCTGGGGGGGCTGACGGGCACCTGCTGACCCATGAGGAAAGACAGACGCTCTTCCAGGCCTCCCATGATGACTCGACACTGCACACTCATCCACAACAACACAAGGAAACAGGCGGATGACAACCACGACCACAGCCAATTTCGGGCACACTGAGGAGGACGGCCGAGCGCACCGCCTCTTATGGGCTAACGCGAGGGTCACAGCGCCCCCTGATTGGCCGAGGCGAAGGCAGGGGCGTGGTCTAACTGAAATGACCTCTCCCGCAGCCAATACCACGCGTCCTCCACCACGGACAAACGAAAGTGGTGTGAGAGAGAGAGAGAGAGAGAGAGAGAGAGAGAGAGAGAGAGAGAGAGAGAGAGAGAGAGAGAGAGAGAGAGAGAGAGAGAGAGAGAGAGAGAGAGAGAGAGAGAGAGAGAGAGAGAGAGAGAGAGAGAGAGAGAGAGAGAGAGAGAGAGAGAGCGTGGAGGTGAAGATAGTGTTGAAAGAGGGGTAGGGGCTAAGCTGTTGGTGGAGGGGAGGAAAATATGGTGGGGGGGGGGTGAAGTAGTTGGGGGCGAGGGTGAAAGACAAGAATTCGGGTGATACGAGACAAAGCTGAAAGTCATGCCAGTATAACATGTCTCAGCCTCCGAGTCTTACATATCGGGTTCCCATTACGACAATTTCCCAAGACCAGAGAGAAGGTTAGCCGGGTTTTCTTGGGTGCTTCTCCATACCTGTCAAGCTACTGTGGTGTCTTGCCATAAGATTTTGCGTTAGAGACCATAAGTTTGTGTATAAAAAACGTAAGATTTGACAGGTATGCTTCTTCCGCTCAAGACGCTGAAGTCGTGTAAAACTATCACTAGGATCACAAAGCAGTCCATGAGAATCCCAGCACTTATTCGAGAGGCTTTTCAAACAGGCGAACCGAGGTGACGATACGTTTAAGAATAAGGGTTTTAATCTCAATGAAGGGAATTGAAGCTTATCGTCACTTCTCTTGGACTGTTGAAGGGTACAGGACACCTCGCCTCCCGAAATTGACTTCTCTTTCGGCCACTCCTCTCTTATCTTTTTAGGAGCAGTGAGTAGCGGGCTTTTTTTTTTCATTATTGTTTTCTTTTTTTTATTAAGCCCTTGAATTGTTTCCTTTGCTGTAAAAAAAAAAGTTAGTCAGTCAGTCGGTGGTCCACGGTCTTAATGACTTTACTTCTTAATGAGTCTTTGCAGTGAGAAGTAGGCTTTTTTTTTTTTTTTTTTTTTTTTTTGCTTTTGTGTTTGAACTGCTGTTAAAAAAAAAAAAAAAAAAAAAAGTGTTGGTAGCCACGTGTGTGTGTGTGTGTGTGTGTGTGTGTGTGTGTGTGTGTGTGTGTGTGTGTGTGTGTGTGTGTGTGTGTGTGCTGTACTATATTAGCTTAACGACCCAGCCAATCTCTTTTCTAATATAGCAAACTCACTTACTCATCCTTACTCAGGCGGTGGAGAGCAAAGAAGACAAAGGAGAAGAGAGAGAGGCGGAGAGGCGTAATTAGGATGCGTATATAGGAAAAGGGAGAGACTGAAATGCGAAAGAGGAGGGAAAGAATAATGAAGATAAAGAATAGGAGGGAAAGAAAGATGAAAAACAGTAGGAAAATGAGAATCGGTGACAAGAAAAGAGGAGGTGACGGAAGATGAAGAGGCGAAGAGGAGGGAGAGAGAAACACATCAGCGCTACGAAGAGGAGGAGGAGGAGGAGGAGGAGAAGTAACGGGAGGAAAAGGAGGAGGAGAAGCAAGTGGTAGAAAGGAGGGAGATGATAACGAGGAGGAGAAGAAGGAAGAAAAGAGAACGAACAACCGGAGGAGGAGAAAGAAGAGAATGAAGGAAAAGAAGAACAATAGAAGAAGGAAAAAGAGGAGGAGAAACAAATCCACGAAAGAGGAGGGAGAAGATAACGAGGAGGAGGAGAAGGAGGAAAGGGAGGAAGAAAGGGAAGAGCAGAAACAGGAGGAGGAAAAAGAAGAACAGGAGGAGGAAGAGGAACACATCAAGAACCACCGCCGAAGAGGAGAGAAAGGATAACACGGAAGAAAAGGAGGAAGAAAAGGAATAACAAGCAAACGAAACGAGGAAGAGGAGGAGGAGAAGAAATAGGAGGAGGAAGAAATAGAAACAGGAAGAGGAGGAGGAGAAGAAAGAAAAGAAACAGAAGCAGAAGGAGGAAAGGAGCTGGATTAGAAAGAGACGAAGAAGGAGGAGGAGGAGGAAGAGGAGGAGAAAGAGAAGGAGGAAAAGGAAAAGGCAGAAGAGGAGGAGGAGGAGGAAAAGACAGCGAGAAGAAGAGGAGGAGAAGGAGAGGACGCTGAACACTTCTCACTAGGGCGGCGGCGGTGAAGTCAAAAGGAAGGCCGAAAAGTTTGATCAGTGGGCCCGCTTGTCTCTTGAGGGGCCGGGGCGGGGCGGGGCGGGGCGGGCCATGAGGAGGGAGGGAGAGACCGGCGGGGTGTATGAGAGTCTCTTTGAGGGATTAGCACAGTTGTTAAGAATGGCTTCTCGGGCTGCTAAATAGCGTTGATGAGCGGCTGAGGCGAATTACCGAGGCCCGACGGAACTGGGGAGAAGATTCAACAAAGGGAGAAATGCGCGCTACAAAGGGAGGAGGAGAGAGGATCATTGTCTTCTCCCCCTCCTTCTCTCTCTCCCCCTTCTGAATTCCTCTCCCCCTTTTTCCTCCTCTACCTTGTTTTATTGTTTTTTCTCTCTCTTCCTCTCTTTTCTTCGTTCCATTTTTTGTTCTTGAAAGGAAAACTACGTGAATTAAGGACTATCTGTGTGTGTGTGTGTGTGTGTGTGTGTGTGTTCGCGCGTCTGAACAATTAATTCTCATCTTGTCCTTAAAAGATTCGTTAGCAAGTGCTTGAGATGGGGAGAGGAGAAAGGGGGAGAGGGGAGAGAAGGGGTGGGGAGGAGGGGAGAAAGCTGGGAGTCAGGTGTAAGAGTGGAGAGGTGAGAGGATGGGGGAGAGGTGAAGGGGTGAGAGAAAGAGATAGGGGAGAGAGGAAGCTGAGTCAGGTGTGAGTGGAGAGGTGAGAAAGGAAGAGGAAGGAGGAGAAGTGACATGAGGTGGTGGGGAGAGGTGAGAAAGGAAGGAAGGAGAAGAGGTGCTATACAGGTGAGGTAAGGGAAGGAGAGGTAGAGAGGGAGAGACAGGTAAGGTATGAGAAATGTAGAAGAAAGAAAGAAAGGTGAGTTGAAGGAAAAGAAACGGGAAAGTAAGTGAAAGGAAGAAAAGGAAAAGGAATTGAAGTGAAAGGAGAGAAAGGGAAGATGGAAGGATGTGTGTGTGAGGAAAAGGAAGGAAGATTGAATACAGCAGCAAATGAGAGGAGGAAGTGGAGGGGGCATTTATAGACGCAGTTAGAGAAGGAGGAAGAGAGGTGTAGAAGCCAGTTATAATATACGAGGTGAAAGAGTGAAATAGCGAGTATAGATGAAAGGAATTAGAAAGAAAATATTGGTGTTAGTGATTAGATTGAAGGGATCTTTGTTTTCTTCAACGAGGTCAGGCAAGGATAGATAGAGAGAGAGATAGACAGACAGAGACAAAGAGAGAGAAAGAGACAGAAAGGGGAGATGCTCGACTGTCACTTTCCAATACCATGACACACTATGAAGGTTGGAAGCACAGGTGGGATATGGAGACGATAGAAGGGGTAAAGGGCAGGTGAGATACAAGGAGGTGATGGGAGGGGGGAAGGACAGGTGTGATATGACAGAAGGGGAAGGGGTGCAGGGCAGGTGGGATATGCCGGCCAGGTGACAGGGGTGAGCAGGCAGGTATAATGGGCGCTGATTGCTCTCCACTTCCTTAATCACCCAGTAAGCACCCGCCAACGACCTCACACCACCTTGCCAAGACACCGCGGGGAGGCACACTACCACCACCACCTCCATCTCTTGAGACTGAAGGAGGTGGTGAGGGGGGAAGGCGAAGGCGTTGTTGGTGGTGGTGATAGAAGGAAAAAAAAAAGGTGGAGGTGAATGGTTTGGTGGTTGTGGTGGTGGGGGTGGAGGTGAGGAAGAAGAGGTGGAGTCAAAAGAGGCGATATTGTTAGCGGTGGAGGAGAAAGTGAAGAAGGTAATGATGGTGGAGGGATGGAGGAAAAGAAGAGGGTGAAGATGAGGATGATGGTGTTATATTTTTACGAGAGAAGAAGAGGATGGAGATGAAGGTGTGTGTGTGGGGGGGGGGGTTGATGGCGGTGAAGGAAGTGATGGTGAAGGGAGAGAGGAAAACAGTAAGGATGAAGGAGTTGATGGTGGTGAGGGAGAGAGAGAGGGTTGGGCTGAAGATAGTATTGGTAGGGGGGTGAGGAGGAGGAGGAGAGAGGGTAGTAGATGGGGAAGAAGGGGAGAAGAGAATGGTTGGGGGTGTTTGAGATGGGGACAAGACATGGTGGGGAGGAATAGAGAGGAGCACAGACGTTTATTGTGGAGGAGAGTGGAATGGAGTGAAGTGGAGAGGCCGGTTGTGACTTAGCATAGAGGTGGAGGGGTGGAAGGGTCTTATAATGGTGGAGATAAGTTAAAAAAGAAAGACTGTAAAGGGAGGAGAGATATAGAGAGGAATAAAAACTTGTGATAATGAGGTTGAGAGACGAGAGATTTAAAAGAGAAGACAAGACGTTTAGTGCCCTCGAAAAGATATAAGGAAAGATAAAAAAAAAAGTATGAAGGGGTGATAACGAAGGAAAGGTATGAGAAATGTAGAAGGAAGAGGAAAAAGGTGAATTGAAGTAAAAAAAAAAAAAAAAGGGAAAGTGGAAGGTCTTGAGTGAGGAAAGAGTAGAAAAAAGTGGATTGAAGAAGGTTTGAAGATGAAAAGATTGTTAGGTGGAAGTGGTTGAGGTGGTGCTAATTATATGAAGGACAGGTAGGTTTTGATACAGGTAAACCCACACCTCACTACCACCTGACATCCTCGTCCATGTAGCTATCCAGTCTACTCTTAAAACAAGCTATCGTCCCTGCACTAACTATGTGATTGCTTAGTCTATTCCATTCCCCCACCACCCTATTACTAAACCAATGCTTGCCTATTTCCCTCCTAAATCTATACTTTTCTAATTTAAATCCATTACTGCGTGTTCTATCCTGCTAAGTGAGAGGTGCAGTGAAGGATGCTGTGGGGAGGATAATGAGGAAGAGGGAAGAGGTTTTGATAATGGTGTGGCGGAGAGAGGGGAGATTGAGGGGAGGGAGGGAAGAGGAGAAGAGCACAAGTTGAAAGAAGGAGGAAAATATCAGTTCAGGAGGAGGGAATGGGAGGAGAGATGGGTCGCCGGGGGGGAGGAACGCTAAAATTGAAGTGGAGGAAAGGGGAAGAGAAAGGGAGGAGAGCAAGAATTGAAAGGAAGAGGAAAATAACAGGTGGGTTTGAAGGGAGAGAGAGCAAGAATTAAGGAGGAGAAAGGAGTTGAAAGGAAGGGAAGGGAAGGGAAGGGAAAGATAGGGAAGGGAAGGGAAGAGAAGGGAAAGGAAGGGAAAGGTAGGGAAGGGAAGAGAAGGGAAGGGAAGGGAAAGATAGGGAAGGGAAGGGAAGGGAAGAGAAGGGAAAGGAAGGGGAGGATAGCGGAAAGAAAGGGAGTGAAGAACAGTTAAGGGAGGGGAGAAAAAGGGAAGGGGAGAGGAGTTAGGGGTTTACGTTTAGTGGAGGAGATGAGTTTAGGGAGAAGAGAATGGGAGGGGAGATGAGTTTAGAGAGAAGAGAGAATTAAGGAGGAGAAGAACAGTTTAAGGGAAGGGAGGAGAAGGGAAAAGGAGAGTGAGTTGAGAGAAACAGTTGAGGGGAAGGAAGGGGAAGGGGAGGGGAGGGAGGGTGGTGGGTCGTCCCTTCACCCAATCAACAGGTAGGCGGGCAGGTGAGGTGAGGGGCGCGGCGTCAACAACACACGAGAAACAGGACAGGTGATTGTGTGGCCCAGGTGAGGGGGGGAGGGGGTAATTTATTTTGCATGTTCTTCCTAATATTTTTTACTATAACTTTAATAATTTTCTTTCTGTTCTTTTACTTTTTATGATTTTGTTTTGTTTTGATTTTTTTTTTCTTTTTTTTCCTATTTTTTACTCTACTTTAATCATTTTCTTTCTGTTTTTTATTGTTTATTATTTTGTTTTGTTTTGATTTCTTTAACTTTATTTTTCTCTCACTTTTTCGTATTCTTTTTTTCTTTATCTTTCTTTATCTCTTTGTTTTTATTTCTCTTACTTTTCCTTTATCTTTTTCTCTGACTTTCTTTACTCATTTACTCTCTTTCTTCTCTTCTTTCTTTCCTTCTTTCAATGTTTTCTTTCTTAATTTCTTTCTCATTTTCACTGTTTTCTTTCCTATTTTCTCTCTTCCCCTTCTTTCCTACATTATATTTCTTTCTTTTTATTTATTTCCCTCATTTTTCACTAGTCTTCCAATCCCTCTTTCTGCTTATCTATCTATCTATCTATCTGGTTCTCCGTCTGTTAATCCTTCTGTCTATCTGTCTCTCCCTCTGTTTATCCGTCTCTCCGTCTCTCCCACGCTCCCACCCTTACCAGAGTCTTGATAGCGCGGCATCGTAGTGTTGGATCCCTTTAAATCTGTTCTGATCCTATGCACACACCGAGACTCCGTTATTTGCTCATACAAGATTATAGGCGTTTAGAGGAACACTGTGAACTCATTTGTATCATTTGTATCGTGGGAGTGTGGGAGAGAGAGAGAGAGAGAGAGAGAGAGAGAGAGAGAGAGAGAGAGAGGGAGAGGGAGAGGGAGAGATAAAGGGTTCTGGTGTAGATAGGGTGGGAGACAGGAGATTGTGGGTGGAAGGAAAGGAGGGAAGGAAGGGAGGAAGGCAAGAAGGAAGGAAGAAAATAAGAAAGAAAGAGAGGAAAGAAGGAAAAGAAAGGTAAAGGGAAGAAAGAAAGAATGAAAGAGAGGAAGGAAGGAAGAGAAAGATGAAGGGATGAGAGAAAGAGAAAGGTTGAGGAAGAGAGGGTTGAAGGGAGGATGAAAGAGAGAGACTGATAATCGAACTGCTTTCTTGAACTCACTAAATGCATGCACACACATACCCTTGCCCTTCACCCCCCTCCCAAAGCTTACCTGCACACGACTTTCCACTCTAGCTCATCTCAATGCTGTCCAACTTCCTGATGCAAGATTTAACCAGTCTCCTCATTCTTTCATCGCTTTTGACCGGCAAGTTTCCTTCGTCTGTATTTCCTCCTTACTATACGTTACACTTTTAAACGTCATATTAGTATTTTTTAAAAGTTATGTGGTGGGTTTTGAAGAGGGAGTATAAGGCGTCACGGATAAGAGTGCTTGATTATTTATTTATTTCCCCGGATGCCCTTTACGAGGTCACGGTGCCTCGACGCTGCCCTAAACGACCCTTCATGACCTACTGGCGGGGTGAGGAGTGTTGGGGTCTGGGGTCACGGCCGAGGTCAGGTCACACGAGGCGGGCGAGAGTGTGACCCAAGGACGGAGGTCACACGACAGGAGGCAGCGGGGTCAGCTTTCATTAACCTCGCTCGACTTGGCACCGCGTTATCCCACCGATTAAGGGGATTAAGGCGTATTTGAAGGGTGTCTCTTTCCCTTTATTTGTTTTTATGTCCTACTCACGGGATTGTTTAAAGTGGCTCTTGAACCCCATGTAGGAATTATCTACTTCCTACCCTTTCCTTCTTTTCCTTTCTTTTCTTTCCCTTCCATTCCCGTCCTGCCTCGTCTTCCGTTCACTCTCTCACCGTGTCAGTTTCCACAAACCATTTTTAGGAATTGTTTTTTTCTTCCCCTTTCTTTCCTTCCGTTCCCTTCCTTTCCCTCCTATTCCCTTCGTTTCCATTACTTTCCCTTCCTTTTCCTTCCCTTCCCTTCCTATTACTTCCCATCTCTTCTCGTCTCTTTTCATTGCTCCTTCGCTCCCATCCACTTTTTTCCCTTCCCTTCCCTTCCCTTCCTATTACTTCCCATCTCTTCTCGTCGTCTCTTTTCATTGCTCCTTCACTCCGATCCACTTTTTTCCCTTCCCTTCCTTCCCTCCCTTTTCCAACCTTTCATTGTCTTTCCATTCCATTATTTCCATTCCTTTATTCATTCTCCACTTCTTTCCCTTCATTTCAATTCCATTCTCTATTCTCCCCTTCACTTCTTCCTTTCCTTCTCTTTCTTTCCTCTTCTCTCTCTTTTCGCCTCTTCTCCCCGCATCTCTCAAAGTTGTCTAATGCTTAATAATGTAAATGTATTGCAGTTAGTATAGTTTGAGAGAGTTGAAGCGGCAGAAACAAATAGGAAGGTTAAGTAGAGGGAAGAAGAAGTCTGGGAAGGAAACTTTGTCACAGGAAGAGTGAAGAGAATGGAGGTGAATCTTTGGGTGGCAAAATACTCACTCCCTTTGCGCATTCCTTTTTTTCCTCTTTCTCTCTTTCCTTTTCTTCCTCTTCTTCTTCCTCGCACCGTTTTCTCTTTCACAGCAACTTACGACTTCCCTTCTTTTTTTCCCTTTCCTATTCTCATCATTCTTCTTCCTCTTCCTCTTCTTTTTCCTTCTATCGTTTCCCCTCTCAGTTTTTCCTCTCACAGCAACTTGTCATAACTTTCCCTTTTTTCCCCTTTTCCTATCATCATCATCATCCTTCTTCCTCTTCCTCTTCTTTTTCCTTCTATCGTTTTCCCTCTCAGTTTTCCCTTTCAAGAACTGGTCATGGCTTCCCCTCTTTTTTTCCCTTTTCCTATCCTCTTCATCATCCTTCAGTTCCCTTGTCATGTTCTCCTTCTCCTCTTCTCCCTTTTTCTTTTCCTCTTCCTCTCCCTCTTTCTCCATGCAAACTCTCTCTCTCTCCTCCTTTATCACCTTCCACTCACTCCTCCTCCTCCTCCTCTTCCTCTTCCCTTTATCTTCCCTAATGTATACTCTCCCCTCTTCCCTCCTTCCTCCTCCCTTTTATCATCTATCACTTACCCTTCCTCCTCCTCCTCCCCCTCCTCCCCCCCCTTTGTGTTGTGACAGGGGCGGATTATCGGCGCCTCGGCAGGGGATTGGCGGCCCCGACTCGATGGAGGTTTGGGAAGACAAGATTAGCACGGATCGGACGGTTCTTAGCGCCCTGAGATGGTGTGTGTATGGGGTGAGAGGGAGGGGGGTCGGGGGTAGGGAGGGGGTGTGTGGGGGTGGATTTTTGTGTGTGTGTGTGGGGTGGGGGAGGTCTGTGTCTTTTTGTCTTTCTGTTCCTGTCTGTCTGTCTTTTTTTGTCTGTTTTTTTTGTGTATGTTTTTTGTCTGTCTGTATTTCCGTTTGCCTCATCTAAAAGCGTGGAATGAACCGGTGAAACACACACACACACACACACACACACACACACACACACACACACACACACACACACACTGACAAACCAATCTTACTATAATAATTTTGCTCTCATTCAACAAAATTCACCTTCATCTTTTATTTTTTCTTTACATTTTGTCTTTTCCCTTCGGAGGTCGCCACTATCCACTTCCGTTCTTTCCTGCATGTCTCGCTAACCGTTGGAAGGAAAGAGAAAATAAAATAGGAAAAATATTGAACAGGGAAAAGAAGAAAACTCGAGGGAAAAGGGGAGTAAGGATGGAAGAGGTTGGAAGGGAGGGAGGAGGAAGGAGAAGGAAGGAAAATATTAAAATACGAAGAAGAGAGGAGGTGGATGGGGGAGCGTTGGAAAGGGGGAGAAGAGGTTAGAGGGGAAGGAGGAGGAGGAGGGAAGAAAAGAAAGGGATTTGGGGTTGAAGATTGACAAGAGTTGAGAGGTTGATAGGGAATGATTTTGAAGTATTATAGGAGGTTGAGGAAAGGGCGATGTAGAGGGACGAAAGGAGGGAGGTTGAGAGGAAGAGGAAGGAGGGGTAGGGGTTGACTAGTGAAGGGAGAGAGAGAAAAAAAAAGAGAGAAGAAGGAGGAGGAGGAGGTTAGAGGGGCAATAGGGGAGGAAACTTGCAAAGGGGAGGATGATGGAGGGGAGAGGGGAGGAAGATAAGGGGGGGAGGGGGGGCGGGGGAGCGTGATTGCCCACTGAGGAACCAGCTGAGCCCTGGGACGCCTATTAGAGAGAGAGAGAGAGAGAGAGAGAGAGAGAGAGAGAGAGAGAGAGAGAGAGAGAGAGAGAGAGAGAGAGAGAGAGAGAGAGAGAGAGAGAGAGAGAGAGAGAGAGAGAGAGAGAGAGAGAGAACCATATATATTATTACCAGTATCTTGTAGCTTTGGTAGTATGTATCTGCATTGGGAAATTTCTTAACAACTCTCAATTTCATTTTATTATTAAGTTCATTATACAGAGAATCTTACATCACTGGCACCCAGGTACACTTATACAGCCATTCTTTAAACTCATTGCACTTTGAACTTCATCTTTTCAATCATTCTTCAAAGTTTTTTATATGTGTAACCTTACAATCCCGGTGTGTTATGATTCTTCAAACACCTTATAGTTATACACAGAAAACGTTATTCATCTCATTATTCTTGAAGTTGATTTTTTTTTTTTACGTCTATGCCTATAGCGCCGGTAGGCTTGCTTGAGGGGCCTGGATGGTATTCGACCCCAGCCCGTCATGGCGCAGGCAAGTGTTTATCGTGGCGCCATCTTCTCTTGATTATGCAAAGAACGTAAACTCATTGATATCGCGGTATACATTCACCTCATTATCCTTGTCATTATCTTCATTTATCTACCTTTACCTACCTTCATTAATTACCTTTACTTCACTATCTATTATCCATGTCCCGAAGCTCAGTATATATATGTAGCAAACTGCCTCACTTCCGCTGTAATAAGGTGTCTTTCTTTTATTGTGTATAGGAATCGAGCGGTCGGGCAGGTGGGTTAATAAGTGGTAGGTGAGTGACCCTGATTACCTGGATGTGGGCAGTGATTGCGTCCTGGTGGTGAGTCTGTGGTGGTAATAGGAGCGTTTACAGCCGAGGAGAGTTACAACAACCTGCCTGCCTGCCCTCCCTGCCTCTGGTTACCCCTTAACTATGGTGGTTAAGGTAATTGGACGGTAATTAAATGCCCAGTTTCTGCTTCGGGAGAGAGGAAGAGATGGATAGATAGAGAGAAACTATTATTTAATTTGGAATCTCTTCCTATAATGTTTTCGGGAGCAGAGCTATAGCGGGCTTTTTTTGCTTATTCGTCTTTCATTTTACCCTTGAGTGGTCGTCTTTCTTGTAAACGTAAAGAAAATGCCAAGGAAAAATAATGGTCACCGATCTAATAGGTGGAGTTTCAAGAGCTCCATCTACACCATCATCCTCTTCATCAGCATCAATATTCATTATTAGCCAACTGCAAGACAAATTAACTTAAGACTATCAGTGACTTCTCAGTGGGAATTGGGCTTGCATGGAGACTCGCCCGGAGGGATCATCGGACTTGGCGTCGTAGGGTGGGCGAGGCGACGCACTCCCCGATGTATGCGCCCTTTGATTGATTGATTTTTCATGCATTGTGCTCACTTCTCACTGTCGGATGTTCCTCTCGATCCAACAATCAAAGGTTATATTTTCATCTTTCCACTTGTTTGGTTCTCTGTCGGCCCTGACTTCTGGGTAGCCACTCAAATGGTATATATGAAGGCTGTGCTTAACTTTACTTATACAAGGTTCATGTTTTCGTTTGATCTTTATACTATACGGGACTGTAGGGAAATTTGTTTATCTCTACATGTAAGAGTGTTATTGAAGATGGCGAATGGAGATGGGGTTGGAGAAGGAGGAAGAGGGGAAGAATTTCATGGTGTTCGATGGATAGAGATCGGAGAGGGTCATCAGAAACAGCGACCCCAAGATATAAAAATGGGAAAAAATACCAAGACGGGAGCTGTATAGTCATTCCCTCTGGCTCTGTACTCTCTACGCATTGAAGCTGAACCAAGGGAGAAAGAGTTGAAGGAGGAGGGGAAGAATTTTATGGTGTTCGATGGATAGAGATCGGAGAGACTCATCAGAAACAGCGACCCCAAGATATAAAAATAGGAAAAATAACCGAGACGGGAGCTGTATAGTCATTCCCTCTGGCTCTGTACTTTATGCATTGAAGCTGAACCATGGGAGAAAGAGTTGAAGGAGGAGGGGAAGAATTTTATGACGTTCGATGGATAGAGATCGGAGAGGCTCATCAGAAACAGTGACCCCAAGATATGAAAATAGGAAAAATAACCGAGACGGGAGCTGTATAGTCATTCCCTCTGGCTCTGTACTTTCTACGTATTGAAGCTGAACCAAGGGAGAAAGAGTTGAAGGAGGAGGGGAAGAATTTTATGATGTTCAATGGATAGAGATCGGAGAGGCTCATCAGAAACAGCGACCCCAAGATATAAAAATTGGGAGACGGACGGGAGCTATATAGTCATTCATTCCCTCTGGCCCCGTCCCTCTAAAGGCTGCCACGCTGTCGATAAGGTTTTCACACTTGGCGGGGGGCGGAGGCACGGCCATTGTTTTCTTGTTTTCGAGATCTCGGGAGTTCGTTATCGCTCGTGGCAATGCCCATCTTGTTTTTATGCAGATCGATACAGCGATACTCGGCGGTGGAGGCGGCGTCGGTAGCTTTGTGTCACATCTCTATATATGATGCTGCCTTGAGGGGGGACTAAATGGGTTTGTGTATGAGGGAAAGTGTGTGTATGTATTTGCGTGGGTGGATGGGTGTGGGGGGGGGACGTCTTTGTGTGTGTGTGTGTGTGTGTGTGTGTGTGTGTGTGTGTGTGTGTGCGTGCGCGACAACTCCATTAGGGCTCGTTGCGGGAGTAAGCAAGAGTAAAGATAAAGATATACATCGTAAGGAGGGATGTTTAAGAGCCTTCCCTCCCTCCCTCTCTCTCCCTTCTTCCCTCCATCCCTTCTCTCGTCTCCCTCCTTCCCTCCACCACCGGCCAGTCCATGCTATATTATTGTCTATGGAAGCATCCCTCTCTACCTCCCTCTCCCTCTCTACCTCCCCTTCCCTTCCCTTCCCTCTCAGCCCCGGGTCGTCGTAAAGGTAAGTGCCTACCCATGCTGAAAACGACACAATGGGGCGAAAATGTGCGAAAATGCCGGCGTATTGGTGGTGTAAATCAACGCTCGGAGGTGACAACCCAGGCAGGCGGTGAAGAGCTTTGTGCCGCTTGCCAATAACTGGAAAACTAACTGCCCGGTGTCTCTGTCTGTCCCTGCGTCTGTCCGCTGTCCACCGTCACTGTCCGTTCCTTCTCCTCCTCCTTCTCCTCTTCTCCTTCCTCAGTACCTGTCCGCCCCTATCCTGACCTTCCTTTCTCCCCTCGATATGCGTCAACCTATCCACCGTCTACTCAACCTTTCCCTGTCTACATTTTTTCTACTAACTGGACAACTCACTGCCGATGTTCCTCCTCTGTTTCCTCTGTCCATCTCCATCCGTCTGTTTTTCCTCCCTCCCTCAATACCTGTCCACTCAAACTTACCTTTCCTTCTGTCCTTCTGCCCTGTGTCCCTGTCTTTTTTTTTTGTATTAGTCACTGAAAAAAATATGGTTGCGTCTGTCTTCTCTGTCCAACTCCATCCGTCTGTTTTTCCTACCTCCCTCAATACCTGTCCACACAAACTTACCTTTCCTTCTGTCCTTCTGCCCTGTATCCCTGTCTGTTATTTGTATTAGTCACTAAAAAAGAATATGATTGCCTCTGTCTATTCTGTCCACCTCCATCCGTCTGTTTTTCCTTCCTCCCTCAATACCTGTCCGCCCCCGACCTTACCTTTCCTTCTGCCCTGTGTCCCTGTATCAATTATTTTACTTTTAACTGAAAAAAAAAAATATGATTGCTTCTGTCTAGTCTGTCCACCACCACCGTCCGTTTTTCCTTCTTCCTTCCTCCCTCAATACCTGTCCTCCCGACCTTACCTTTCCTTCTGCCTTGTGTCCCTGTCTCCATTTTTTTTTTACTACGAACTGAAAACTATTATTGCGTGTGTGTCTCCGCTGTCCACCGCTGTCCCTTCCACCGCCCTCAGTATTACCTGTCCGGCTAACCTTACCTTTGTTTCTCCTCCCATCCCCCTTCTTATTAACCTTTACCTGTTTCCCTGTCTCCATGTCTTTTTATATTAACTGAGTATCTATAACCTATGCCTCAACGCCTATACCTATATCTCCACCTGTCCACCGTCTATTTCTCCCATATTCCTGTCTCTTCACTGTCCTTCTTAACGTCAATTCTCACCATTATGTCTGTCTATTCAGCCTCTATCTATCTCTATCTCCTTCTCCCTGCTACCTGTCTCTGTCTACCTCTCTGTGCACTTCTGTACCTGCCTACCTTATTGCTAAAGAAGATAGTTAACGGGGTTCTTTCTAGTATATATTTATTTTTGTATTAGAGAGAGAGAGAGAAGAGAGAAGAGAGAAGAGAGAAGAATTTCCGCATGCGTGAACCCAAATGCAAATCATCTCTCTACTGAACTTGTTGTGTAAATGAGCCGGCGACTCTGAAGACATCTCATCGTGTTTATGACAGTTCACGGGCCGGCTAACTACACACCCTTGTCCCTCCAGCCTCCCTCCTCTCTCTTCCTCTCTTCCAGCCTTCCTCCTTTCCCTTCTTCCCTTCCTGTTTCCCGCCTCTCCTTTTTTCCCTTCTTGCTTCTCACCCTAACCTAAACCTAACCCAAACCTAACCTAAGTCTAACCCAAACTCAACCCAAACCTATCCCAAACCTAACCAAAAATAACCCAAACTTAACCCAAACCTAACCGAGGTCCACCATCATAGTCCGTTCCTTCTCCTCCTCCTCCTCCTCTTCTTCCCTCTTCTCCTCACTCAATACCTGTCCGCCCTACCTTACCTGTCTGTCTCCTTTCGATATACGTCTACCTATCCACCGTCTACTTAACTATTCCCTGTCTCACTCTTTTACTAGTAACTGGACAACACACACTTGGTGCATACTCGGGTATAGACTACAAATACTGAGGTAGACCTTAAACCTAAGTGGCATCAACGTGTTATTTTAGGCAGTCTGGTCCTTCATTTCTTCCTTCCCTCCCTCACTCCCTTCCTTCCCTCATTCCTTCTCTTCATTCCCTCTCACACTTCCTTCCTTCATTCCCTTCCTTCATTCCCTCCCTTCATTCCCTCACTCACTCTTCCCTTCATTCCTTCCATCCCTTCCTCCCTCCTTCACTGCCTCCCTCTCTCTCCCTCCCTTCATTCCCTCCCTCCCTTCTATTCTCCCTCCTGCACTACCTCCCTTCATTCCCTCCCTCCCTTCCATCCTCCCTCCTTCACTACCTCCCTTCATGCCCTCCTTCACTACCTATAGCTTCCAGGCCTTGCTTATAGGAGGAGGTGGGGGAGGAGAGCTGTATAGGCCGGGCAGGCAGGGCTGGAGACACGGCCGCATGCCCACTGTTTACATTTCAGCGGCTACCCCTCCGCCTCTAAATCACGGCTTATCGGGGCCCTCCATCGCCGCCTCCACCGCCGCCGCCGCTGCAGGCACACACCCTCTAGAGTTGTCAAATTAGCAGACGTGTAGACAGGCCGCCCCGTGACCCCCCGGCAAGGATTATCGCGTGTCTGCTATATAACTCGTGTTTACCTGTAGATCACCTGATACACGGCCCGAGAGCGATTGCCTCCACCTTGACTTCTATTACTACTACTACTACTACTACTACTACTACTACTACTACTACTACTATAATTATTACTACTACTACTACCACTACTACTACTACTACTACTACTATTACTGCGACTGTCACTAGTAGGTATTCTCGTGCGTGGTTGTAGTGGTTGTGGATGTGATTATAGTAGGTGAAGTAGTAGTAGTAGTAGTAGTAGTGGTGGTGGTGGTAGGAGGAGAAACTGTGGTGAAACTATGACTATTACTATGATTAAAGCATTGATTAAAACTATGATTAAAACTATGAATTAAAACTATTATTATTTGCTCTCATTTCAAGTCTAGGATGAAATGCATGAAATAGGTCAACGCTTTTACCTCCTCTCCCTCCTCCTCTTCGTCCCTCTCTCCTCTCTTCCTCCCCTTCACTCTCATGCTCGGGCGGGGAGGCGATACGGCTGACGCGGGGGTGTGAGTGAGGTGCGTCCACGCCTGAAGGGAAGTGCTTACCTGCTGGAGGAGGAGGAGGAGGAGGAGGAGGAGGAGGAGGAGGAGGAGGAAGAGGAGGAGGAGGAGGAGGGGAACGATGATTTACAGTCTGCAACCTCAATTCTTCCCTTCCCTCTCTTTTTCCTCTTCTCTCTATTCTATTGTCTCTCCCTTTCCCAGTTTGACATCCTTATTTACGTACCTGTCCTCAACCTGTCAACGTGGGCTTCCCTTCTCTTCCGAAATTTCTCTCTCTCTCTCTTTCTCTCTCTCTCTTTTTTTTTTCTTCTTTTTTTTTCGTGCTGTGGATTGTGTTGTGGTCTTGCCCTTACCTCGCCAACGCTTGCATATTCTTCCTTCCTAAACTCCCTTTCCCTAATCTTTCCCTCCCTAATCTTGTGCATATTTTTCCTTCCTAAACTCCCTTTCCCTAATCTTCCCCTCCCTAATCTTTTGCATATTTTTCCTTTCTAAACTCCCTTTCCCTAATCTTCCCCTCCCTAATCTTTTGCATATTTTTCCTTCCTAAACTCCCTTTCCCTAATCTTTCCCTCCCTAATCTTGTGCATATTTTTCCTTCCTAAACTCCCTTTCCCTAATCTTTCTCTATTTTATTTATTTATTTCATTGATTTTTGGACATTAATATTATTATTAGTAGTAGTAGTAGTCGTGGTATTAGTGATGATAGTAGTAGAAGTAATAATTATATTCATCCTCTTGTAATCTCTTTCTATATTCTTGCGTTAATAAGTCGTAGTATTAATAATGATAGTAGTAGAAGTATTAATTATGTACAGCCTCTTGTAGTCTCCTTATATCCTCGCGTTAAAAGGGAAAATAGAACCAATTTCCATGTTTCTCACCACCAAGATGTCATATGCTGAGAGCCAACGCCGAGTGCCAGTCAAGTCCGCGGCCCTTTGCTCAGAGTCCCTGCCAGCAAGCACCACCACAGCGGCGTAGGCGTGCTATTTTAGGCCCAGAGAAAGAGAACGATGCGGGCCTGGGAGTGGGTGTAGCTGTGACGTTTGCTCCTGCTTCACTAAACCACCTTTATATCATCATTATCTTGTCATTATTATCATCGTCTTTTCAGCCATTACACACACACACACACACACACACACACACACACACACACACACAGATCAGACCACGGGTGAATGAGAGAGAGAGAGAGAGAGAGAGAGAGAGAGAACATCAAGTCCCGTGTGGTCTAGTGGCTAGGATACGCGGCTCTCACCCGCGAGGCCCGGGTTCGATTCCCGGCACGGGAAGATATTTTTATTATTAGGGTTTTGTTTTAATATGGTGGCAGTGTTTGCGAATTGTGTAAATTTGTCCTTTTTCAGCGGCAGTGCACGTTTTGGGGTACTTTGCTGCCGATGAGAGTGATGATCCTGCCACAGCTTATTAAGAAGTGTTTAACATTTTCCCGTGCATTCATCGAAGGGTGTCGGCCGCGCCCCTCCTTCCCGTGTTGTGCGTTCCCGTGTTGTGCATCACAGGACAAGGAACAGGAAGTTGTCACGCCCAGCCTCGTACTCTGGTCAATGCTCCTCACGCTGGGCAGTCCACACATTATGAGAGACAGGTGTGACTGCGCGGGCTAGCTGTTATCTGAACTGAGCTGATAACAACAACACATCCAATCTATTGATATGATCGCACGACGTTAAAGACACGCACGAACCTAACCAGGGAGACCTTTACTTTCTGCGCGTATTAAGACATCAGATATGAGCTAAGTGTCAGCAGCCTGCTTGGAAAGGACTATCCTCCATCTATGATCTAACTATCCTTGTTGCTTTCCTATCCTCCACCTCACTGTCATCTACTGCCTGGCCATCTTCCTCCTCCTTCTCCTCCCCATCTTCTCCCTGTGCTAACCTCCTCCCCCTTATCTTTTCCTTCCCTTGCTATCCTCCTCCTCCCCACCTTTTCCTTCCCTTGCTATTCTCTACCTCCCCAGCTTTTCCTTCCTTGACCGTCCTTCTCCTTCCCATCTCTTGCTTCCCTGGCCGTCCTCCTCTTCCCCATCTCCTCCTCCTTGCTCTCCTTCTCCCCACATCTCCTCTAGCCCTCCCCTATTCCTGTTCCCTATCGTCTCTTACCCTTGCTCTCCTCATTCTGCCCTTCTACTTCCTCCTCTCCATCCTCCTCTCCTTCATCTGACTCCTATTCCTCATCCCCCTTCTCCTCTTCCTCACCGTCTCCTTCCCTATCCTCCTTCTCCCCATTCCCCATCTACCTCACCTTCCCCACCTCGTCCTCCAATTCCCCTTCCCCATCCTCCTCCTCCCCATCCTCAAAATCCTTCTCCTCCATCCCGCCCTGGGCAGTGATCCGTAATTATTCCGCTAAACGCGCCCGACCCAGCTACTTATAACCCACTCGGCCGCCCACCTGCTGATTTATCGCCAGATAGAGCCAGGCTGTTTTCTCGAGGCCGGCGACCCAGCGCTGCGACGGTAAACAAGAAAGCAATAAAGGCCTTAATGAATCCATCAGCTCAGATCCGTATCCTAGCCTGGCCGCGGCGCCCTGGACACATGCGGCGGGGTTTGTGTAAGGCGGGGTGGAGTTGTTGTTTTTTCGCGTGTGGGTTTTTTGTAAGCTTAAATCACGGTGGGGATGTTACTGATGGTTGGTGGAGGGGATATCTAGCGTGATGTTATGGACAGATGCGGCGGGGTTTGTGTAATGGGGAAGGGAGGGGGTAGTCGTCTTTTATTGTGGTGTTTTTGTAAGAGTAAGTCACGGTATAGGGATGTTACTGATGGTTGGTGGAGGGGATATCTGGAGTGATGTTATGGACAGATACGGTGGGGTTTGTGTAAGGGTGAATGGAGGGGGTAGTCGTCTTTTATTGTGGTGTTTTGTAAGAGTAAGTCACGGTATGTTACTGGTGGGCGGTGTTATAATGTGTTGAGGGGAACCTTGCCCTGATGTTCCTGTTCTTTGATGCGGCAGGATTTGTGTAAGGGGGGAGGGAGGGAGGGAAGGGGTGACTTTATTTGTGGTGGTTTTGTAAGAGTATAAGTCATGGTAGGTATATAATGGTTGGTGCTAGTGTGCATGGGGTGAAACGTGGTGTGATGTGACGGTTGTTTGTGGATGGGAAGAACGTGTTTTATATATATTTTGTGTGTGTGTGTGTGTGTTGTCCTTATAAGAGTAAGTCCGGTAGGTATAGAATTGTTGGTTGAGGGCTCAGTGTGTTGAAGGGAGACGTATAGTGTGCATGATGTGACGGCTCTGTATGGAGAGAAAGAACGTATTTTGTACCTTATTTTTATTTTTAAGTTAGACAAGCATTTGTTAGGTTGTGTTACTGTGTTCAATAAAGCCTTGGAGTTTTTATATGAATAGGGAGAACGCTTCTTTAGGTTTTCTCCTAAACCTTTTACTACTTTTTTTATCCCTTCTCACGTTACTTCTTTCTCTTTTCTTCTTTCGTTAACCATTTCTCCTTCAGTTCATCATTTCTGCAGTCGTCACTCCTCCCTAGACTCTCTTTCTCCCTAATACTGCTTCTTTTCACTTTCCAAGCCAGTTCTTTCTCAGTTCTTTTCCCGCGCCGTCGCTTCACCCTTGAGCCGCGTCCCTGCCTTTATCGCGCTGCTCCCCGGCGTGAGGGCATCGGGGTCGGGGCGGGCAGGGCAGTGAGGTCAGGAGGGCGGCCGCGGGTTACTGCCTGGAGGGGCCGTAAAGCGTTATCGTAGACTCGTGTCGACTAATGGACGCCGCTACTGTGTGTTGTGTGTGTGTGTGTGTGTGTGTGTGTGTGTGTGTGTGTGTGTGTGTGTGTGTGGACCCTCTACCTACCACTGCCACCTTGCTCCCTGCCTGCTAAATGGTCACTAAAGGAGTCTTACCTCGTTCCCTCTCTCCTCCTCGTTCTCCTTCTGCTGTTTCTGCTGATTTGCCTCCTCCTCCACCTGCTGCTGTGTCTGCTACGCCTTCAGTCTGTTCCTCTTACTGTGTTCTGAATTTCTCCGCTCTTTTCTTCTCCTTTCTCTTCTCTTTCTTCCCTCGCTGAGACTGTAACGGTATATTAATCCCTTCTTCATTTATTTTGGCCTCAGGAAAGTTGAGAGGTAGTTGTGGTAGTGTCCTTATCCCTGGCTGGTTCTTCTGTGTTATGTTGTAGTCAGTTCCGATGAAGGGAAAGAGTGAAGTAAGCATAGGAGAGAGAAGGAGAATATCATGGAGGGAGAAGAAAAGAGTAAAGGAAGAATAGGAGAGAGAAGGAGAATGTCATGGAGGGAGAAGAAAAGAGTAAAGGAAGAATAGGAGAGAGAAGGAGAATGTCAAGGAGAGGAGAAGAAAAGAGTAAAGGAAGAATAGGAGAGAGAAGGAGAATGTCAAGGAGGGAGAAGAAAAGAGTAAAGGAAGAATAGGAGAGAGAAGGAGAATGTCATGGAGAGGAAAAGAGTAAAGGAAGAATAGGAGAGAGAAGGAGAATGTCAAGGGGAGGAGAAGAAAAGAGTAAAGGAAGAATAGGAGAGAAAAGGAGAATGTCATGGAGAAGAGAAGGAAAGAATAAAAGAAGAATAGGAGAGAGAAGGAGAATGTCAAGGGGAGGAGAAGAAAAGAGTAAAGGAAGAATAGGAGAGAGAAGGAGAATGTCAAGGAGAGGAGAAGAAATAGTATACGAGCCTGCCTTAACATTCTCATAAGAAAAGGAAAAAGAAAAAGACGAAGAAGAAATGAAGAAGAAAAAGAAGATATGAAAGAGGAAAAGGAGGAAGAGGACGAGGAAGAGGAGGAGGAGGAGCAGAAGCAGCACCTGACCTCTGGAAGGGAGGGTGGGAGGGGTCGGGCGCCATCAGAGGTCAAGGCAGCGTGGCCGGCGGGGCGGGGCAGGCGTCACTTCGATCATGGTAATGGGGCAGCGCTATCCATCACGGGGCGGGGCGGGGCGGGGCGGAGGGCGGCGGAGAGAGTGAAGGGGAAGGAAGAGGGTGGCAGACAAGAGGATGGGAGGCTGGACAAGAAGGGTGAAGGAAAGGGAAGGGAAGGGAAGGGAAGGAAAGGGAATGGAAGGGAAGGGAAGGGGGAGGAAGGGGCGGGGACGATACTGTGATAGAGGAGATTTTGTGCACCTTCCTTTTGTATGTTCTCAGTGTTGTGTGTGTGTGTGGGAGTTATTGTTATTAATGGTTATTTCTATAGGGTGGATCGTGTACGCTAACATACATGCACACACACATATCTTCTCATTATCACCATCATCATTATTATCATTTTCTTCCATCATTTGTATTTGCACACGGAGAGACAAAGGCCTATAGTAACCCAATGTTCTCCACCTCTCTGTCCTGCTTTGGGGAACACTCTAATCTCATGTCTGCTGTGACTTTTCTTATAACAGCTTCTGGTTGTTACTCTGTTTTTATTTTTTCGGTTATCCATCTGATGTCAGTTTCACGCATGTTCCACCTGCCTAAGTTCATTTCTCATTCTTTAGTCATTGATAATCTAACTTTTTCTCAGTTTCCCAGTCCATGATCCTTGCCTTCTATCTCTCCATGGCGTATACCCAGCATCCTCTCTCCATTCCGTTTAGTGCACTCTTAGCCTTTCCTTTATAATGCTTTTCGTGAAGAGCCAAGTCACTAAAACGCATGTTAGGACAGGCAGGATGGACTAATTGGGAGAGGGAGAGGGAGAGTGGGAGGCTGCTGTTCCCTGTGTTGATAGTATTAACAGAAGCACTGTCTCTTTCTTATATTTCTTTCCGATTTACTCTTCGTGACAACAAATCTCTTCACACCAAAGCTTGACACACATGACTCCCCTCCCCTCACTCGCCCTCATCAACCATCCCCCCCCCACACACACACACACACACACACACACACACACACACACACACACACACACACACCGTGGCGGAGCTGTACAGGTGGATCTGACGCACCAACACGAACACCACTAATGAGCTGTCAGCAGGTGACGGCTATGATCGGGAGGATGTATCAGGGCGGGGGCGGGCAGGTCAGAGGCCGGCACAAGGCCCTGGGCCGGCCATGGGCGTCACGCGACCCTAATTTGAAGCCGCGCGGGGCACCGCCTGGAGGACCCTAATGCCTCCCCGACACGCCTCCTGCAGGGCGGTGGGGGTGGAAATATTATTATTATTATTATTATTATTATTATTATTATTGCTGACAACTATAACACTTTCAGTATCAATACGAATAAAAAACACACACACACACACACACACACACACACACACACACACACACACACACACACACACACACACACACACACACAACCACACGCACACCCACCCACCACACACATACGCATGCTCGCAAGCACGCAAGAACACACGAACGCACTGCAGCATAACAGGCGTAGCAAGGCAATGTGAAATCTTCTCAGCTAGTTTTCATTTGGTGACATTGTTCCTATGTGAAGTCATCCTTTGGCCATTTTCTCCATCTAAGTCATTGGTAAATGTAGATAATATTTAGTTACATATTTCATTGCTTCATACATGAAAACTGTTGCCTAACACGATAAAAATGGCCGTTAAGTTTAATAATCAGGAATACAAATTGATTCTCGTCACCCAACGCTGATCTCGGCCATCCATCATTCCTCAGCCACGCCTTCCCTCGGTGCAGGATCTCTTTCTTACCCCTGGGGAACATTTCCGCCCCTGGAGGCCCTCGCTTCCTCCCTGAGGAAGCCGCCTCTCCCTCCATCCCTTGACGACACCGAGCATTAGCCTCATTTGCGTCTTATAAGCACAATTTAATTATGAAATGTAAATAGCGGGAAGGACTCTTACAATGCCTCTTTCGCGTTACCTATCCTCATCATCATTATCATCACCCTCGGCCATCATTAGTCTCCTCAGTGACGAAGCCTTTCCTGAGTTTTCCGCCTCGCTGTCTTGTAGTATTGTGTTCCCTCCTGCTCGTGCAAGTGTTCTAAGTTTATCTCTTCACTCTCTCCACCGGTCCTCACAGCTGGGTGTTCACTTAGCTGCTTTGCTCGTCCATCTGTCATCAGTATTACTCTATTGACATCCACACACCAATATCGCCACCCTCATTAAATAATCGCCTAAGTCATTTTTCAGTGATTTCCAGGTTTTTGTCTACATCAATTTTTTTTTAACATATGACGACCATTTCTGTATAGTTACCTTCATTATTCAGGGTTTGAGTGTTCTGGAATTGGCCTCTGCATTTCTGCCCAGATCTTAAGCCAAATGAGATGATGACAGTTCTTTTCTGATTTCCTGAGAAGTAGAAAATAATGACTTAGTCGGTTTGTTTACGAAGGTGACGATATGCACCATCTGAAAAGGAGTTTTTTTTTTTTCTATCCGTCTTATTAGTTACATAGCGATTTTTATCTAATGATGTATAGATGAAGCATTTATTTAGCTATTAATCAGTCCATTACACTAATCACTCAACCCAGAATGAAGTTTTATGTATAGTTATTTGCATCGGCCAGCATTGTGGGTTTGTATGTTTGTGTGTTATATTTTGGTTGGGCTTAATTGGGTTTTCGGTTGTTTTTGTCAGTTTGGTTGGGTTGTTCCTTGTTTTTGTTTTTGTTCTTTCGGTAACGGGATGGTTGAGGAAAACGCGAGGATCGAGAACGCGAGGATACACTTGTAGGTAGAAGAGGAATAGTCACTGAGCGAGAGAAGTAACGTTTTGGGGAGAAGGATCGGCCGGGTGACAGGGGCGGGGCAGGGCACGTAGGCGGGCGCGCGGGGGTTACCCTTGACACGGGGGAGGGCTGCAGGGTGATTAGGGAAGGTGGGAGGGGCCGAGGGCGATCACGGGAGGAGCTGCTTGGGGACACACACATGTTAGCCACGCACTCCCGCCTTGTCTTCTAATCACTTATATCCTTTCTGGGTGTGTGTGGGGGAGAGGGCGTAGAAGGGGGTTATGTGTGTGTGTGTGTGTGTGTGTGTGTGTGTGTGTGTGTGTGTGTGCGTGGACGTGTGTGTTAGGAAGGAGGGGAGGAAGGGAAGGGAGGGAGGCAAGGGGCGGGGACGCAGGACGGAAGAGGAGCAAAGGGACGCATTTCAGCTCGTCACAACAAGCGGCGCGGAGTAAAAGGTTCCCGCCGATAACATCAAGGCCCAGGAAGTGCTGCCGTTCCCTCTGCGTCCCCCTTAACACACTGCCCCTCCCCCCTCCCCGCTCTTTTCCTCTCATCTCCTCTCCCTTGTCTCTTTCCTTCTATCCCCCTTTTCTTCTCTTAACCCTGCCTCCTTTCTCTTTTTCATAAGAACATAAGAACGTAAGGAGTCTACAAGAGGCCGGTTGGCCTATACAAGGCAGCTCCTGAAAGTCTATCCCCACCTTACCTCACTATCCATGAATTTATCCAACCTCTTGTTGAATGTATCTTTGGTATTGGCAACCACAACATGACTGCCAAGCCTGTTCTACTCATCCACCACTCCATTGGTGAACCAGTTATTGCCTATGTCTTTGTTGAGTATTGAATTTGTCTAACTGAAAACCATTGATACGTGTCCTACCTGGTTCTTTTACAACCAAAACCTTATTGACATCCCCTTCATTAAAGCCTTTCATCCATTTATAGACCTCGATTAGGTCTCCTCGCAACCTTCGCCTTTCTAGAGAGTGTAGATTTAAATGCTTCAGTCTATCCTCATAAGGCAAGTTTCTCACCCCTTGAATCATTTTTGTCATCCTTCTCTGTACAGATTCTAACATCTTGATATCCATTCTATAGTAGGGGGACCAGAACTGAACCGCATAATCGAGATGAGGTCTAACTAGTGCTAAGTAAAGTTTGAGGATGACTTCAGCGCTCCTATAGCTTACGCTCTTTAGAGATGAAACCAAGTACTCTGTTTGCCCGATTTTTAGCCTGAATGCATTGAGCCCTAGGACGGAGGTCAGCGTTCACTAAGACTCCTAAGTCTCTCACACCCAGACCTGCTTAGAGGTGTGTCATTTAAGGAGTAATTGTGTGAGGGGGTAATCCTACCTATACACTCAAAATACTTCACTTCCCGACATTGAATTCCACATGCCACTTCGCCGCCCAATCATAGTCTGTAAAGTTCATTCTGGAGAACGCTAGCGTCCTGGTCTGATTGGATTACTCTACCGATCTTGGTATCATCTGCGAACTTACTGACATCACTATTAATTCCTATGTCCAAATAATTGATGTAAAATGATAAAAAGCAGAGGACCCAGCACCGACCCCTGTAAGACTCCACTCACAACACTGACCCATTCAGGTTTTTTACCATTGATTTGTGCTTCCTACCACTAAGCCACGCCCTGATCCAGTTGAAAAAATATTGTCTCCCATGAGTAACGACCGTGACAGGACTCGAACCTGCAATCTTCGGATCCGAAGTCCGACGCCTTATCCATTAGGCCACACGGTCTTATGTTTCATCTCCCTCGTTTGTTTGTCTGTTGCCTCCTCTCCTCTTCTTTTTCCTCTTCTCCCTATCTCCCTCTCTTAACACTGAATTCTCTCCCCTCTCTCTTCTCCCTCTCTCTTCTTCCCTTAGCAATGTTCCTCCCCTTCTCTTAACACTGACTTCTCTCCCCTCTTTCTTCTCCCTCTTTTCCCCTCTCTTCCCTTAGCAATGTTCCTCCCCTTCTCTTCTCCCTCTTTTCCCCTCTCTTCCCTTAGCAATCTTCCTCCCCTTCTTTTCTCCCTCTTTTCCCCTCTCTTCTTCCCTTAGCAATGTTCCTCCCCTTCTCTTCTCCCTCTTTTCCCCTCTCTTCTTCCCTTAGCAATGTTCCTCCCCTTCTCTTCTCCCCTCTTTTTTCTCTCTCCTTCTCTCCTTCTCTCTCTTCCTCTCCTCTCTCTTCTCTCTCTCTCTCTCTCTCTCTCTCTCTCTCTCTCTCTCTCTCTCTCTCTCTCTCTCTCTCTCTCTCTCTCTCTCTCTCTCTCTCTCTCTCTCTCTCTCTCTCTCTCTCTCTCTCTCTCTCTCTCTCTCTCTCTCTCTCTCTCTCTCTCCTTCCCCTCATTCCTTCCCTTTTCACCATTTCCTCTCCTTCCCCTTATACCGCAGTTTCCCCTCTTTCTTTACCTCTATCTCTCATTCCTTACCTCTTTCCCCTTGTTCCTTTCTGCTTTTCCCTTCTCCTTTTCTCTTTTCATTCTTTCTTCTGCTTTTCTTACAGCTGCATTCCCTCTTCCCTTCTCGCTATCCCCTTCTTTTTATCTCTATACCCTCATGCATTTCCATTTCTTCCCCTTTCCCTCCCAACATCCTTTCCTTTTCTTTCCTCAACACTGTCTCCCTCTCTCCCCTCTCCTATGTATACAAATTTCCGAGGCTCACTTCCTTATTTGTTATTTCTTATTCATTAGTTATTCCTTATCCTTGGCAGTTATTGTATAGTGGTATCGTAGTGTACAGACGGGACATTTTACAAGCATACTTACTTTTCCTTTCGCTGTAAACTATTCCTCCTGAGCAAAGTAAACTCCTCTATACAGCTAGCATGTCTTCGCCTCTCTCATCCCGTCTCGGTTCCTTCCTCCCTTCGTACCTGTCACTTCCTCCCCTTCCCATTTTCCTCCCCTCCCCATTCTTTTCTCCCCTTCCCATCTTCCCCCATCCACCCATCTCTTCCCTTCCCTTCCCTTCCCACCTTCCTCTCCACCCGCACCCATTCCTTCCTCTTCTTCCCACTCAATCTCTCCTCCACCCACCCATTCCTTCCTCCACCCATCCATCTCTTCCTTCCCTTCCCTTCCCACCTTTATCCACTCACCCATTCCTTCTTCCCCTTTCCACTTTCCTCCACCCACCTATTCCTGCCTCCCCCCATTCCCGACTTCCTCCACCCTACCATTCCTTCCTTTCCTCCACCTTTTCCTCGCCTTTCACGTCTCGGCTGCTCCCGCCCATTCTCTCCTCTCCTTCCCACCTTCCTCCTCCTTCCTTTCCCACCTTTCCCTTCCTCCCCGTCCCCCCTTCCTCGCCCTTCACGTGCACAAGGCAGAGGGGGCGCAGCGCCTCGCCCGCCGCCCGGTCCGCCCCGCGCCGGCAATATAAAGCTTCGGCCAATCTCGCGCTCAGGGCTGGCGACCATTTGATGAAATTACGCGGCTGGATTACCATCAAGATCGATTTGGCGCGAATGGCTTCCAGGGGATCAGTCGCCATCGCGGTGTAATTGGACCAAACTGGCGGGGCAATTGAAGCCTTGATAGCACCGCCGCCAAGCCCTTGCCCTCCCCTGCCCCCCGCCGCCCCCCTCCGCACGCCGCCCCTGGCTCAAATCTGCCTTAATGAAACCCTAATTGGTGAGGAGGTGCCGCCGCGGCCCGCCCCTCGCACGCCCGCCCCGGCCAGGCTCGGCGGTGACAAGTGACGCCCGCTATGATGCCTCCGCTGCTTCCCGCCGCCGCCCGGCCAGCGACGCGGCCCTGATACGCCCTATTAAAAACTGCCGGGCTCGATTTTTAGTGGCTCCGCGAGATTTATTGGATGCAAGAAACTTTAAGGGTAGGAAAAATATCTCATTATATCACAATCAATTCTGATCAAAGTAATTCAGCGGAGCCATTAACCGCGGCCGCCAATGGGAGGCTCGGCCCAGGCGGAGGCGGGGCCCGGCGGCACCAAACTGTGTGGTTGGCAAACATGCGGCGGAGGGCGGCTCTCTGCCCCGCCCACCGTGACGTGGCCAATCAGCGGCGGGCGTCCCGGGATGCTGCAAGTGACCGCCTCTGCCTGCTGGTGACGGTCGCTGCGGCAGTATCGGTGTCGCGGGGTTATTTTGAGCAGCACACCTCGCCCTCCCTTACCGCCGGCCGCTGCCCCGCCTCGACTCGCTTCTGACAGTACAACGGGGAGGTTCAGTTCGCGAGACAACCTTGAGTTCGAGGAAGTGAGGAGGATGCAGCCCTTCCGCGGGTCCCCTGGCGTGGTGGCAGGGCTGGGGGAAGGCATGGCTCTCCTCGGGGGACATCACGCGCCCGTCAGCCCCCCGTGCAGCCCCCAAGCGCCCAGCGTTACGCCCCCCTCGCCATCATCACACACGCCGCCGTCACCCACGCCCGCTTCCTTCATCCACGACAACAACGGCAACCTGAAGAAGCCGCGAGCAGGTAAGGCTGAGGCGACGTGAGGGTGTGGCAGTGTTGATTGGTCAAGGTGTGGACCCGGGAATGTGACTCATGCCTTGTGTTGTCCCTTAGAGAGTCCTGCGCCCCGCGTGACCCAAGGACAGCCTGCAGACACTCTCCCGACGGGGCTACATCAGCAGCCCCCCTCAGACCCGCCCAAGGAGGGGTCGCCGTGCCCCCCAACACAGTCTGCGGCAGACCTGCGGCGCTACAGGACGGCCTTCACCAGGGAGCAAATCGGCAGACTTGAGAAAGAGTTCCTGAAGGAGAATTACATCAGCCGGCCGCGGCGATGCGAGCTGGCGCGGGAGCTGAGTCTGCCCGAGTCGACCATCAAGGTGAGGCTTGCTGGGGCTGGTGTGGCATGGTTTTGCCCATCATGATGTGGCTCTATAGTATAGTAGAGTTTGGCATTTTCATAGGAAGTTACACTATTTAAGAATTATTGTAGATATTTGTTGAGTGGGTGGATCTCCTTAGCTATATTAGCCATGCATGGTGTGGTTGTTGTACAGTGGATTGGCCTTTGATTCTGGGTGTGGCTTCTGAATAATAGAGGAAGGGAGACTCAAACAATGAGTGTAGCTCCCTAACATAAGACGTATAGTTCTCTTACACTTTGTCACTTCAAAACACTGCAGTGGATGTTGTTCCCTGAGACAGTATACAACCGTTGTAGTTCCCTGACACTTCATGTTGTTGACACTTGGCCCCAGGTGCGCCTCCCTAACGCTGGCCCTCCCGCAGGTGTGGTTCCAGAACCGGCGGATGAAGGACAAACGGCAGCGCCTCGCCCTGGCCTGGCCCTACGCCGATCCCGCCCTGGCCGCCTACCTGCTGCACGCCGCCGCCGCCACGGGGGCCTACCCGCCCTACCTGCCGCCAGCACTAGGTCACGCCGTACCCTGGGCCGCCGCTGCCGCCGCCGCACAACTAGGGACACCTATGTTCAGCACCCCCGCCCATCCGCCCTCTGCCGCCCGCTTCACGCCATACCCCCGCCTACAGCCCCCCATCCTCTCGCCGCCGTACACAAGGCCGTCAGAGCTGCCCGTCCTGACCCCGCCCGCCGCTCTCAGCCACTTGTCCTCCTGCCCCGCCCGCGACTCTGTCAAGGTCGGAGGTGACGGCTGCTTCTGTGGCTTCCTGTACCCTGAGCTGAGCCATGCCATGTCGCCCGCGCTGGTTGGCTCCCCCGCCCCCCCATGCTCCCTCAGCAGTGCCGCCCCCGTCCAACTCCACGGTGGTCGCCGCAGCCCCATCGGGCGGCCCTCCGCCACCGCTGCCAAGGACGCCCTAGGTTCCCCGCCCCACAAGGCCCCGCGTGGCCTTTTCCAGCCCTACCGGGATGACCTGGTCTCGTGAGGTCACATTGGGAGACCCTCTGTGACCCATCTCTAGGCTGGCCAGCGCCGTGACCTCAGCAGCGGTGCGGCGACCCTTGCCACTGCCTCACGTCCTCTGGGGCCAGCCCGCCAGGGCTGCGCGAGGCACGTCTGGACCACTCCTCCCTAGTCTGCAGGCGTCGTGTTACCCAAGATGTTATCCATGTACAGAATCTGTTAATAAATCTATTTTCAGTTATCCTCCCTTATGCTCTACCATCCTGCACCCATAGAACTAACATTACTATCAGCATTGTCATTATTATTATCATTACTAATAGCATTATTATTGTCTTATTATTATCATGATTATTATTATATCTATTGTCATATTTTTTTTATAATTATTACAATCCTTATCATCTGCATTATGATCATCATCATCATCAATTTTTCTCATGGAAATGAAAGTGAAGCTTAAAAGCAAAAAAGAACAATAATAATAAAAAAAAAAAAAACGATAAGATGGGAGAGATTTCAAGTAAATCCCACGAGAGAGAGAGAGAGAGAGAGAGAGAGAAAAGCAATGTTACGTCCCGTGTGGTCTAGTGGCTAGGATACGCGGCTCTCACCCGCGAGGCCCGGGTTCGATTCCCGGCACGGGAAGACGTTTTTATTATTAGGTTTTTTAATGTGGTTGTGGTGTTTGCGAATTGTGTAAATTTGCTTGCTTTCAGCGGCAGTGGACGTTTTGGGGTACTTTGCTGCCGATGAAAGTGATGCTGCTGCCACAGCTTATTAAGAAGAGTTTAATGCATTCTCCCGGGTTTTAATCGAAAGGTGTCGGCCTCGCCCCTTCTTCCTAAGAAGATGGAGAGTCTCTTAATTCCTCTGCTTCCCTCACTGCACGTGCATGTAGCCGCGTGGAGGCAGCGCTGAACACTCGCCTGACTCACACACTATTGACAAAACTACAGTAGAACAAGACAAGAATATTTCCACAACTGAACAATTAACCAAAACTATCTCCACCATGGGCACCCTCAACACTATATTCCTTCTCCACCACGCACACAGCACCTACCGATCACTATACAAATATACTCATAATAACTAATATCGAAACACTTAGACACCAATGGATGCTGCTCGGTCCCCAAAGTTCTGCCCGTTCCATTTAAAGACAACATTCCTGGGCACGCATTCCACGGCCCATAGTTCCCAGTGTTTGAGGGATGGAAGTTACCCTCGTGGAAGTCTTTCTGGGAGGAGGTTTATGACGCGTGATGGTGGTGGTAGTGGTGGTGGTGGTGGGCCTCCGGTGTGTGAGCTGTGGGTGAGGGTAGCCAACACCCAGCGGGGAAGGGCGGCGGTGGTGACGGACGGTGAGGGTGTTGTGGTGGCGGCGCTCTTGGGGGTGGTGGTGGTGGTGATGGTGGGGGTGGTAGAGTGCCGGTGTTCAGTTATTTGTGGTGATGCAAGAGGTCCTGTTGTAGTTGATAGTGGAGTAGCGTAGTGGTGGTGGTGGTGTATTCGTAGTGATGAGGGCAGTGGTGTATAGCGGTTGTGGTGAAGCGTGCCTAGTGATGTATTAACTATTAGTGATGTATTAATGGTGGTAGAATACATTAGTGCATGGTAGTTTTGGTGGATGGTAAAAACTTGTGATTCTAGTAGAGAGAACGAGTGTGCTTGCCTAATGATGGTTGTAGCTGTTGTTGTTGTTGTTGTTGTTGTGGTTTTATAAGTGGTGGTGGTGGTGGTGGTGACATGCAGTGGGCAGAGAAACAAACGTACGCAGTGTCTTCTTTATTCAGTGGATTTTAAAACTAATTGCATATATTGTTTTGTTGCTACTGTTAATGATCATACGTTGTTTTTTTGTAAGTATGGTAGGTGGTAGCAGAAGGGGTGTTGGTGATGCTTCATGTAGTGGTGGTGGTGGTGGTAGTGTTAAAGGTATGGTGGTGGTGGTGGTGGTCGTGGTGGTCGTGGTGGTGGTGGTGGTTGAGGCAGCTCCAGCGGTGGTCATGGTGGTGTGGAGTTAGCGGTCCAGAGGGAAAGTATAAGCAAGCATAGCGTGTCACTTTTTTTTCCTTTCCTTTCCTTACCTCCCTACCTTTCCCTCAGACTCCTCCTCCTCCACCTCCTCCCTCTCTCTCTCTCCCTCTCGCTATCCTTCCCTTCTCCCTCCTTCTTCCCCTTACTCCCTCCCCTACCTTTTTTTTCTTTCCTTTCCTTTCCTTTCCTTACCTCCCTCTCAGACTCCTCCTCCACCTCCTCTCTCTCTCCCTTTACTCCCTCTCGCTATCCTTCCCTTCTCCCTCTTCTTTCTTCTTCCCCTTACTCCCTCCCCTCACTTTTTTTTCTCCTTTCCTTACCTCCCTCCCTTTCCTTCAGACTCCTCCTCCTCCACCTCCTCTCTCTCTTTCTCTTTACTCCCTCTCGCTATCTTCCCTTCCCTTCCCTCCCTCCCTCCTTCTTCTTCCCTTGTCCCCTCCTCTCATCTTTTTTTTCTTTTCTCCCTCCTTCCCTTTCCATCCTCCTCATCCCCTCTCTCTCTTACTCCCTCTCCCTATCTTTCCTTTCCCCCCTATACCTACACCAACCCCCTCTCCTCTCTCCCTTCTCTTCCCCTCTCCCTTCCTCCTTCCTTCTCCCTCCTCTTCCTCTCTCTCTCTCTCTCTCTCTCTCTCTCCCCCCCCGTTTACAGCTGGGTGTGACAAGTTCCCGGGTTCGTCTTGGTTTGCGAGGGCGTGACGGAGCTGCCAAGGCCTCCTCAGGGAAGATAATGGTGGGAATCTTTAGTTAGGGTCCTCCCCCCCTTCTCTCTCTCTCTCTCTCTCTCTCTCTCTCTCTCTCTCTCTCTCTCTCTCTCTCTCTCTCTCTCTCTCTCTCTCTCTCTCTCTCTCTCTCTCCGACAAGAATAACAATATCTTTTATTTTACTCGTTTTTCCGTTTTTTTCCTTAATATTTTGGTGTTTTCCTTAATTGCTGTTTCTGTTTGTTTTCCTTGTTGTTTTTGTGCAGTCTCTTAATTAAGTTTTGCAGGTGTTATTTTCTCACCTTTTCTCTCTCCGCGTTTGTTTGTTTTTCGTCTTATTTACTTACGCTTAGAGACGTGTTGTTGACTTAAGAAATCTGCACCTTCCACTTCTTTTACAACCACACCTGTCACCACCTTTTACTACTACTACTACTACTACTACTCACACTACTACTACTTCCACTACTACTACTACTTCTACTACTAATAATAATGGAACATCCAGTCTTAGCATATACGTTCTTAACTCCCTCCTGAAGAAAGACAAACCACCTGACTCCCTCGAAAACGTACCCATGCATACTTCCCTGCCCTAACCTACCCTGCCTTTCCCTTCTCCCGTGTTCCCTCCTCCCTCTCTTCCTCTCTCTCTATACCAGCCGTCTCTCTTTCCCACTTACCACCTTGCTACAGCAGCCCTCTCTTCATACATTGCCTGTCTCTCCTCTCCTCTCTCTTTTCCTTCCTTTCTTCAAGACTCGAATACTTCCTTCACTCCTTACCGACACCATCCCCCTCCCCTCTCTCTCCGTCATCTTCCCTTCTCTTCCCATCTTCTCCTTCCTTCTCCCCTTCCTCCCTTGTACCTCCCTGTATTTCCCATGTACCGCCACCTTGTCCCATGCCAGTCTCCACACTTCTTGTATATCCTGCTTTCTCCTCAGACCACCTATATCTTTGCTTGCTTAAGACTTATGCGAACTCCGCCTCACTTGCCCTGTTACCATACATCCCATTTATGTCACTCTCGTTACTCTCTATTAAAGTCTTTTTCTCCCTGTCTTACCCTCCTCTTTCCTTTCACGGGCTATTTTTCTTTCTATAAAAATCACGCAACCTCTCCGTTCTGCACCGCCTCGCTTTCTCCCGCCTCCCCGCCCTGCCTTCATGCCCTTCGCCGGCCTCTTATCTGCGGGTGCCACGGCGCGTCTCTGGGCACCTCCAGCATACCTCCCCGCCGCAGGACACGGGCGCTAATGAGACCCAGAGTGAAGGAGAGCCGGTGTTCCCAGGGCCGAGGGTTTTTCACAGGCCTTGGATGGGTGCGGGTGGGCTCGTGTACGATTGGGGGAGGTTGTGGGGGTTGGGGAGGCGTATTCGTGTTTTTGTAGGGTAGGGGAAAAGGGGAATGTTCGTGTGTATGTGTTGGGGGAGGGAAGTGTTCGTGTTTGTTTGTGTGTGTATGTGTATGTGGGGAGGAAGGTAGTGTGTGTGTGTGTGTGTGTGTGTGTGTAAAAGACTAAGGAAAGTGGAAATGGAAGGAAGAATGCAAGAGTATTGATTTTTTTGTTGTTATTGACCTTTTTTTTTTTTTTTTTCTTTTCTTTCAGGTATGGCGTTGGAATTATCGGCATACATAGATCGTCTGTAAGTGTTATTTTTCTTTTCGTTTTTTTTTTTATTTCCTTTCAGCAACAATTATCTTTTCCTTCATACTCACAATAACCATGCTAACGTTTAACATCCCTCAAACGGTCCACTGACAATCACTCACTCACTCACTCACTCACTCACTCACTCACCCTCACTCATTCACTCACACACTCAGCCATGCGCACAGTCAAGGAAGGCGTCGCTCGGGGGTCACTGTTCTCGATATTTACCGCGACGACCTCGAGGCAACACACAAGACAGCGACGGAGATACAAAAAGAGCGATAGTTCCTTCCTTCCTTCCTTCCTTCCTTCCTTCCTGAACTCGGCGCCGGGGGAGTCTAAAACAGTCTTCGTGTTCTCCATTATAGCGTGCCGTGGGTGGGTCTCCGTGCATGTGGCTTTGTTGTTGTGGAGAGTTTGTGGTGGTCAGCGAGGGTACGAGAGATGAAAGACGCCCGCCCACCCTTAGACGGACACACACACACACACACACACACACACACACGCACACACACCATAAAGAAACACTCTCTTGTTTTCTGCATATATTTACTTTACCGCCCGAAATATCATCACAAACACACAGTCAGCCAGCCATGTTTGTTTGTTTGTTTGTTTCTCTGTCATTCCCGTTCACCAATCCGTTTCAAGTCTTTCATTCCCGTTCACCAATCCGTTTCAAGTCTTTCATTCCCGTTCACCAATCCGTTATAAGTCTGTCATTCCCGTTCACCAATCCGCTATTAGAGAAACAGCCTCGTTCTTCCGTGAGGTCAGTCATTCAAGTCTTTCTTTCTTTCGTTTTCCACCCAATCCGTATCTGTCATCTCTGTTTTTCCACCCGCCGCTTAGAGAAACAGCCTCGTTCTTCCGTGAGGTCAGTATCTCGGCAAAGCTTCGTTCGTTCGTTATATTTCGTTATTTTATCCGTACGTTAGCTTGCGCTCTCTCTATCAGTCAATCAGTCTTTTTATCCGGCAGTCAGGTTACGCAAGGCACCCATATGTCCGTCGGTCCGTCTGTCTGTCCGTCCGTCCGTTCGCCCGTACATCATGGCCAGTCATCGCGAGGCAGCTTCCTCCTCCTCCTCTTCCTCGACATCATAAACCAGACGCCTCGCACCTTTATGACGCGATAACTCACCTGCCGCGTCGGGCCTCACCTCACTTACCTGGGGTCGTGTTACCTGTGCGGGCATGCGTACACACACACACACACACACACACACACACACACACACACACACACAGAGACACACACACTATCTCCCTCTATCTCCCTCTATCTATCTATCAACACAGGCATATCACATGTGAGGCATTTCTCTGAGTCATGATCGAGTTAACATGTTCTGGGCCCTTCGAGAAACCTAGTGTATAGATTTGAACAACTCTGCTACCATGGAAAGTGCATGGAGGTGTATGAGGGAAGGGGAGGGGAGGGCCAAGAGAGGGGGGGAGGGGGGAGGGGAAATAATGGAAGGAAAGGGAAGCAAGGCAGAGTAACATTGAATTTCGGCGGGTTTGAGTATTATGTCCGATTATATATACGAACGCACAGTAGAAGGGATGAATGACATGGGCGTATCTATAAGTTCTATATCAAAATACCTGAGTGTACTGAGAAGCGACACCGTTCCCCCATGCATACACAGTTATTGGAGGCCACGTAAAGACACTCCCACATTCTTGATCATATTTAGACTTCAGGAGCATCCCATAAATAGGAAAAATAATAGTATAATTTTTCCCATGAATTAAATAAGATTAAATCGTAAAAAATAACAGAAGTCATATAAGAATCGCATAATTTGAATAGGAAACAAAATAGCAGAGTGTACAAATTATACAAAACGCACATCTCGTCATCTTTACCCGGCGGAGTGGAAGATACAGACGTTATAGAAAGTTGTCAAGGCCTTCGAAAGTTTACTCCGCCTCCGTCTTAGGGCCATATTTTCAGACACTCCGGCGCCCTAGTCACATATTTAACAAGGCTTTCATAAGAGTTTGAGGGATTTCCATGGGTAGATTTACGACCTTGGTGATAGTTTGACCCTTCTTCTGTACATTGAACCTAAAAAGACACTCGTTGCAGCCAGACTGACCTCCTTTTAGACCTTTGGGAATAGTTGATGTGAGAGGCGAGAGCGTTTGACAATACCGCCCTTGGCTACGCGGGTGACGCAGTGCCGGGCAACGAGCGGCGGCGGCGGGTAGCGGCGTCCTCGGCCAATGATTTATGGGCGAGGCGTGACCTTGGCGCCCGGACCTCCCGTTGGGCCGCCGCCGTGCGAAAGTGACCACTGGAGTTTAAAAGTCCCGCTGGGTGTAAAAATTTGGCAAAGGTCGACTTGATTTGCATATTTTTTCCTCCTTGTTTAGTGGAGGTCCTGGAGGGCCTTTAAAGTTTGGGGCCTTGTAAAAAGACACCAACAGTCGCCTTCTTGTGGAGTGAATGATTCGAGTCTTTCCTCGTCACTGATAGCCGGCGCTCTCATCGACTTATTTATCTGTCGCCAAGAGTTTTCTAAAGATTTCAAGGCAAGTTCCGCATCTTCCTCAACATGGGAAGAAAACTCAGGAGACGTGGTGATCAGATTTCCTTGCCGGACTCAGCAGATAGCAAGGTGAAGGTGAATGTGCCTTGGTGTTGGAATGCTGAGTTCACTGACGGGGATGATGGGGAAGGGGAGCTGATTGGGGGATGAGGGGAATGGATAGTATGTCTGAGTGAAATATTTTTGGAAGAAGAGGAAAGAAGAAAAGACTGAAAAAATACTAAGGAGAAGTAGGAGAAAGAGAAGGAGAAGGAAACTGTGAAGGTATAGTAGATGATGAAAATTATATGATATGAGAATAATAAAAGAGAAGGAGGAGGAGAAGGGAGAAGAAGAGGGGAGAGAGAGAGAAAGAAAAATAAGAGGAGGAAAAGGAGAAAGGAGAAGAAAAAATAGGAATAGGTAAAACAAAGAAAATAAACAAAAGACGGAGAAGAAAAACAAAAAAACGAGAAAAAGCAATAAAAAAAGAAAATGACAAAGTTGAAGTTGGACGAGAAAAACAGAGGGAGAGGGAGAAAGAAGGAAGAGGAGGAGGAGAGAGGACGAAGGGGGGGGATGAGAAGGGAGAAAATGAGGGGAGGGGGAGGGTGTTATTAGCACTGAGGAGCGAGATTGGTGACAGGTAGGCAAAGTTAGCGTCGGAGGGGGGGCAGGGGTTACGGGGGGAGGGGAGGGGAGGAGGGGAAGGGAAGAAGGCAAGGGAAGCGGCAGGATCCTCAAACGCGCCCCCCCTCCCCAAAAAAATAAAGTACCTACATTTTATTTGCCTCGCATCATGGAGGTCCTGAGTTAAGTTAGTTGGTAAATATAGAAGGTTGTTTTTTCGTCTTTCTTTTATAATTTTCTTGAGTGTTAAGACGTTTTCCTGGTGTGTTAAAGATAGCTGTAACGAAATCACTATCAGTAGGTGGTGGTGGTAGTAGTAGTAGTAGTAGTAGTAATAGAAGTAGTAGTAGTAGTAGTAGTAGTAGTAGTAGTAGTATAATCAGTATTGTTACTATTAGCATTGTCACCTCTATAGAATGCAATGAATGAGAACGCAAATAACTGCTTACTTATTCACTTATTTATTTACATATCTATCTATCTATTTACTTATTCTTTACTAAGAGAGAAGCAGACGAACCTTTCCCATCCCTTAAAACAGCGCAATAAACATTTATCTTCCGCGTTAACTATGAAATCCAGGCGAAGGGAACATAACCCAAGGCCGTGTCGAGCGAGGCCCTCAGTCACGGCGGCCTGGCGATGGCGGGGAGGGAGGGAGGGCAAGGGGACCATCGCGAGGGGCCCGACAACCCATCTCAGGGCTCCGTGACGTGCCCTGGAACCGATAGTGTCATCATGGTGCATCAGGGCATGGCGGGGCTTTATGGCGGAGGGACGGGGCATCGGTGGGCATTCCTCTCCCTCCTTAGGCCGTGACGGAGCCGCTGAGAGCCCTGGCGTCGGCCGCAGGTTGTTGGCTGGGCGATTGAAGGTGAAGAAGATACCTCGATGTCGCCGCTGCCCTTCGTCCGTCTGTCTCTGTCTTCTCTGTTCACCTTTTTCTCTTCTTTTTTCTTCTCTCTTGTTGCTGAGGTCGTCTTACGTTTCTGATTCTGTGTCTGTCTTTCTCTCCTTCCTTCCTTCAGCGCTTCTCTGTCTGTCTCTCTGATACTCTTTGTGCTTGTCTGTCTCTGTCTATTTGTCTGTCTGTTTGTCTGTGCTTTCCTTCCCCTTCCCCCCTTCCCTAAAAATCTCAACTTATTTTTACGTGCGAGGAATCCTGAAGACCAAATTCTATACTGGATGTCGTATAGAGAGATAGATAGAAAGATAGGTAGATAGTTTCATGACCAAAAATGAGAGAAAATATTATAGTAACGCTTATTTATTTATTATATATTTTCCGCTCTCAAATACTTCGGTGATATTGATCGGTATTGATTTGTAGTAGCTTGTTTGAGTTATAAATTTAAAAAGCGCATCGTATATCTCTTCATAACGTCAATCCGTTTTATCATCAACTTTACGAACAGGATAAACAAAAAGGAAACATTGTATAGTAGTAATCAACCCACTCCATCAAAAAAACACAACAAACAACAACTTCACTACATCACAAACACAAGTAAACATCGTAGCAATTAGCAAACAAAATCCCCCCCCCCCAACCCCCCCCCGCCTCTGAAAAAGTTCCCAAGCCACCACCTGTCACGTTTACCTGCCCACGCCAATCCCCCCCCCCCCCCCCCCTCGCCACGCTCACGTTTACCTGTGCTAATTACTCTCCTGCCCACCTGACGCCTGGTCGAAAGGATTACTCAGGAGTGTTAATGTTCCCACTCGAGAAAGGGAGGGAGGGAGGGAGGGAGGGAAAGGGGGAGGGTATGAACGGGAGGGTAGGATATGGATATACGGTGGGAAAGGATGGAGAGAGGGAGGGAAAGAAAGGGAAACTTGTAGAGCGACAGAGGGAGGAAGAGAAGAAAATGGAAAAATGGGAAGGAGAAAGGAAGGACGGAAGAGAAAGGGAAGGAGGAAAGGGACGGTGAGAAAGGATGGAGGGAAAGAAAGGGAAACTGGAAGAGCGACAGAGAGAGGAAGAGAAGAAAAATGGAAAAATGAGAAGGAAGGAGAAAGGAAGGGAAAGAGGGATGAAGGGAGAGGAGGAGGAAGAGGAAAGAAGAGTCGTAAGGAGGGAGAAAGGAAGTGAACGATGGAAACAAAGAAAGGAGCTTGGAAGAGGGAAAAGGGTTGGAAGGATGAAAGAGAGGGAGAAGAGAAGAGGAAGGGAGAAAGGGTGCGTGAGGTAGGAAATTAAGAGGACTAGGAGAACACAATAAAAAAGGGTGATTTGGACGAGAGAAGGGAAAGAAAGAGAAGGGTGAAGGGAAAGAAAAAAAAAATACCACGAATAGCAAATAAAGGAAAAGAGAAGGAAAATAATGAAGTCACCATAAGGGAAAGAAATAGAGTGAAGAATGATCAGAAGAAAGAGATAAGAAAGGAGGGCGAAGGATAGATGGGAAGAGAGAAAGATGAAAGGAGAAAGAAAATCACTAAGAGAAGGAAAAGAGTTAGGACGAGTTTATATCATTTTCCTCTTTGCTTCATCTTAAGTTTGTCGTGTCCTCATCTCGTCCACAATTCGGCAGCATCTCAACTTCATCTCCATCTCATTCTCTTCTCTGTTTCATCTCGTCGAGTTTTTTGCTTCGTCTTAACTTGATTCATCTCGCTCTCATCTCGTCGACAATATCCTCAGCATCCCAACTCTGCCACATCTCTTCCTCGTCTTCTCCTCTCCGCGTCATCCCTTCTCATTTCTCTATCATCTCATTATCATCTCAAATTCATATGTCGTTATCTGAAGTTCGTCTCGCTCTCATCTCGTCGACAATATCCTCAGCATCCCAACTCTGCCACATCTCTTCCTCGTCTTCTCCTCTCCGCGTCATCCCTTCTCATTTCTCTATCATCTCATTATCATCTCAAATTCATATCGTTATCTGAAATTCGTCTCGCTCTCATCTCGTTGGCATTCCCTCAGCATCTCAATTTTATCTCATCTCCTCCTCATCTCTGCTTCATCTGCTCATCTCGCTCTTGACTGGTTCATTTCACGTTTTTTTCTTTCCTCATTCCTCTTTCATCACCGAGTTTCTTAGTTTTTTTTTTTCTTCTTCAAACTTTCATTTTTCTCATTTTCTTCTCCTCTCGTTCATCTGCTAAAGTCAACGCTAATGTCTTCTTTTTCTTCCAATCGCTTTTATTCTCCCCGTTTCTTTTCTTCTTTTCTTGTTTTCCTCTTTTTTTTCCTTTCTAGTGATTTTTTTTATTTCCTATACTGGGTTTTTTTTCTCCTCCTATTCTGTCTTTTCTCCATTTCTTTCTTCCTCTCTATTTACCCTTTTCCTCCTCTTCCTATACTTCTTCTTCCTTATTTTCCTCCTTTCCTTTCCTTTCCTTTCCTTTTCTCCCTAACCATTCCTTTCCTTCGCTTTTCTCCTCCTGCTCCTCCTTCTCCTCATCTTCCACCACCTCCACCACCACCTCGTCCTCCTCCTTCCTCAACCTCCTCCTCCTCCTCCTCCTCCTTCCTCAACGTTGCTAATACCCTCCCGCTCCTCTCCCGACTAATGGCTGTTATAGACCAAATTGCCTCCATAAATTGGGCCTGAATGGTCTGGCCAGATTGTCAACTTATCTGCCGCGCTCCTCACTTTATTTTCCTCTGCATGATATCGCAATTATTGTCAGAATCGCCGTTATGGACCCGGCCGGGGATATGAACAGCCAATCCTAGGGCGAGGCTGGGTTTGGCGGGCTGTTAACTTCGTCCTTCGGCTACCCTGTGTCCTGACGTGGGTGCCGCAGCCTCCACGGGGGTTTCTCACAGCGAGGAGACCCGGGGTAAGCATCGCAGCCTCTTTCCAGGGCTCTTATATTCGCGGGGAAGGTCCGTGGTCGCGAAGGTTTCCCCGCCGCCGATTTCCCGTCCGACTCACTTTTCAGATTAAGTCGTTCCGAGTCGTCCCGAGAGGCCGCGTGATAACAACGCCAGCTGCTCCCCCATTGGCCGACACTCAATTAAATCCGAGGCTCCCATTGGCTGAGGAGCGAGACGCGGACCAATGGCTGACGTCGGATGGGGAGCAGGAGTATGGAGGAGGAGGAGGTGGGGAGGGAGGTGGGTGGAAGGAGAGCAGGAGGTGGGTGGATAGGAGAGGGGTGGAAGAGGGTGTGGATCGAGGAGGAGGAGGTGGAGGGGAACGTAAGAAGGGAGAAGCAGGGAATAGAGGAAGAAGTGGAGAGGTGAAGAAGAGAAGAGAGGGAAAAAAAAAGGGGAAGAGGAAGAAGCGAAAGTGGAGGAGAGGCGGAAAAGAAGAAAGGAGCAAGAGGAAAAGGAGGAGGAAGAGGAACTGGAGGAGAGGTGGAGAAGAGGGGAGCAAAAGGGGACAAGAAGGAGGAGGAGGAGGAGGAGGAGGAGAGGAGGAAAGTAAAAGGAGACTGAGAGAAGGAGGAGGAGGAGGAGGAGGAGGAGGAGGAGGAGGAGAACATGAGGGGGGCTGGAGAGGGAAGAGGAGGAGGAGAGGAAGAGGAAGAAGGGAGCTCGCGTTCTGTATGGAAATTCGGTGACAACTCCCCTCCCCTTCTCTCCTTCCCCATTCCCATCACCTCCCCTTCCCATCATCCCCTTCCTCTCTTCCCCCCCATCCCGATACCACTTCCTAACCCCTATTTTCCCCCCTCGAGGCCCGCTAATAAAACATAATTGAATAAACGGCTCCCAGATTAAGTGGCGGCGCGGCGCTCACGGAAAACAACAAATGAAGGCGGAAAAGCGTTCATGTGCGCCCTTACTTTACGGGGTTAAGTTGGGTTACGTGGGGGGAGAGAGAGACCAGGGCGAGTTTATGTGGGAGGTGGTAGTGGTTGTGGTGGAGGTTGTGCTCATAATGGAGGTGGTGGTAGTGGTGTTGGAGTTGTTGATGGTGGAGGTATTGGAGGTGGTGGTGGTGGTGGTGATAGAAATGGGGTCTTTGGTGATAGTATTGGTGGTGGAGGTGGTGTTGATGGTGATGACAGGTAGTGGGGAGGTTTAGTGTTAGTAGTGGTGGTGGTGATTGTAGTGGTGGTGATGAAGCTGGAGGTGGAGATTATAGTAGTGGAAGTGGAGATGATGGTGGTGGTAGTGGTGGTGGAGGTGGTGGTGGTGGTGATGGTGATGTTGTTACCTGATTTAGTTTACCTGGGTGAGAGAGAGAGAGAGAGAGAGAGCAATGAAGAGTTTGTTCTCCCTTTTGTTGTGGTTCTGTTGTACCTTTTGAAGTTTTAGTGGCCTGGGAAGGAAGGAGGAGGAGGAGGAGGAGGAAGAAGAAGAGGAAGAAGAAGAAGAGGAGGAGGCGTAGGAGATGGCAGTCTTTCAAGAGGAAGAAGGGGAGGAGGAGGTGAAGGAGGGAGAAATGGTGGTCTATAAAGAAGAGAAGAAGGAGGAGGAGGAGGAGGTGGAAAAAGAAAAGCCGGAATAAAAGGTGGCGTAGGAAGAGGCTGAGGAGGAGGAAGAGAAAGAGAAAGATGAGGAGGAAGGAAAAGAGTATTAGAAAGGGGAAAATGAGGAGGAAGGGGGAAAGGGGACCGTATAGGGTTGCACTAATTATATAAAAAAAAATATAGACGAAGGAGATGAATGAGATGAAGACAACACAACAGCAATGATACAGCCACTGATTGTCATATTGTATTTCTGCCTCGGAAACAACAACGCTTTTCTATGTTTATTTGTCCTATAAATCTTGTTAGTACTTTGATCTTTTCGTGTCATTTTCCTTTGTTCTGTTACGTGAGACGCTTTATTTCTACAACAGACGTCTTTCGGTATATATATTGTGCTGGTGAATTCTGTTATAGCAAATCCTTTTTTTTTTCTCACTTTACTTAGCGACAGAGCATTGAAAAGTCGCAAAGTGGATAGGAGAGGGAATAGAAGGGGAGTAGACAGAAGTAGGAGGTAGAGGAGGAACAGGAGAACAGAGCATTGAAAAGTCGCGAGGTGGATAGGAGAGGGAATAGAAGGGGAGTAGAGAGAAGTAGGAGGAAGAGGAGGAACAGGAGAACAGAGCATTGAAAAGTCGCAAGGTGGATAGGAGAGGGAATAGAAGGGGTGTAGAGAGAAGTAGGAGGTGGAGGAGGAACAGGAGAGCAGAGCATTGAAAAGTCGCTAGGTGGATAGGAGAGGGAATAGAAGGGGAGTAGAGAGAAGTAGGAGGTGGAGGAGGAACAGGAGAAGGAAGCAGTAGACGGTGGAGAAAAAGCAGGTGGAGGAGAGGTGGAGATACGTGAACCAACATCATTGATTAGAAACAGACAAAGATTAAGGATAACATTATGTCGCTCAAGAAAGAAGTGATATTATAGGAAGGTCATATCAGGCATGGGAATTGGCGAAATGGATTAAATTGGGCGTAGGTGCTGAATTCAGTTAGGTTACATTGGGTTAAATAGACAGAGTTCGGGGTTAGTGGGTCAAATAGAGTTGGGGTGGTTAGGATGGGTTAGGTTATGCTGCCCTAAGTCTTGTGTACTGTGCTAGGCTGGGTCTGGATAGATTAGAATAGGATAGGATAGAATTCAAGCAGGGTCAACAGACTTTATTATTTCTTATTTTTTTGCCCTAGAGCGGCCTCCTACAGTCTAAAAATAAGGCTTTGAAGTGGCGATTAGTTGACGTGCTGGAAGGGAAGCTGCATCAGGCTCAGAAATTCGGTCATGAGGAACGAAGACCAGAAACGGGAAAAAAAATATATAACCTCTGTGAAATTGGGCTGAAACTTCATTATAACTACATCCATCTTCAAGTGTAATACCATCTGATCCGCCTTGAATAATATATACTAAACCGCTGTATGAACTCTATAATACTTTAAGAGAAATGTTCACACTGATAGAGCTAGATACATCGACTTATTGTTATCTTCTCAAACAAAAAAGGAAAATAGATCTCACCCGCCTAGAATAATAAATACCGACTCTATAATATTTTAAGAGAAGTTTTCACACTGATAGAGCTAGATACATCGACTTATTGTTATCTTCTCAAGCAAAAGGAAAATGCGATCTCACCCGCCTAGAATAATATATACTGAACCGCTGTATGAACTCTATAATACTTTAAGAGAAATTTTCACACTGATAGAGCTAGATACATCGACTTATTGTTATCTTCTCAAGCAAAAAAGGAAAATACGATCTCACCCGCCTACAATAATATATACTGAACCGCTGTATGAACTCTATAATACTTTAAGAGAAGTTTTCACACTGATTGAGCTAGATACATCGACTTATTGTTATCTTCTCAAGCAAAAAAGGAAAATACGATCTCACCCGCCTAGAATAATATATACTGAACCGCTGTATGAACTCTATAATACTTTAAGAGAAGTTTTCACACTGATAGGTCTAGATACATCGACTTATTGTTTATCTTCTCAAACAAAAAAAGGAAAATAATGAGCCGTTTCTTTTCCTTCTTCTATAATATATCCACTTCCACCCATCTTCTTTGCGACATAACACTGACGTAACGGTTTATACTAACAGAGCTGGATTCACTGATTTCTTTACCTCTTAGAAAAAAAAATAATACTGAGCCCTTCTTTTTCTTCTATAATATATCCACTTCCACCCATCTTCTTTGCGACATAACACAGACGCAACGGTTTATACTAATATAGCTAAATTCAGTGACTTCTTTACCTCTTAGATTAAAAAAAGAAGAAAATAATGACCCTTCTTTATTATTTAACCTTACACCCATCTTCTTTGCGGCATAACACAGAGGCAACGGTTTATATATACTAATAGAGCTGGCTAGATTCACTGACTTGTTTTTATCTTCTCAAACAAAAACAAACAAAAAACAATGCCATTCTTTTCCTTCTGTTTTGTTTCCTTCACATCCATCTTCTTCCCCTCATCCTCATCATGGCAGGCGGACGTTCTCGCAGCTGCACCTTCATCCCCTCTCCCCACCACACCCACTCACCCCTTCACCCCACCGTCCACTCCTCCCCTCAACCCCCACAACCACACCTACTCCCCTCTCACCCCATGACCCCCTCGTTCATTCCTCCCCTCTCCCTACTCATCCCCCTCACCCCCCCCACAACCACACCCACTCACCCCCTTACCCCCCCCACCTCAGGAAAACCTCAGCCACCCCTTGAGGTCTCCTGAAGAAGCTCTGAGCAATAATTGGCCGTGATGGGGAACAGGCCAGTCGCGTGCCCGTCTGTAAACCAACCTTTTAGGCGAGACCCAAACAACGGCGGCGGCGGCGGCGGTAGTGGTGGTAGCGGCGATGGTCTTAATGTCTTCACGAGGGTCCTCTTGTTGTTGTTTCCTGCCGCGAGTTGGAGGAGGAGGAGGAAGAGGAAGAGGAAAGGGGAAGAAAGGAAAAAGAGAGCAAAAAGAAGGAAATTGGTTGTGATGATGATATAGAAGAAAATGAGGTGGAGAATGAGGAGAGAGAGAGAGAGAGAGAGAGAGAGAGAGAGAGAGAGAGAGAGAGAGAGAGAGAAGATATAAAAAGGTAATAATAATGGAAATAAATGTAGTAATAACATCAACAATAACAACGGTAATAACAACAACAACAACAACTACTACTACTACTACAACGACAAAAACAACAAAAAGACAAAATTAACAACAAAAAAAGATGGAAAATAAAGAGGAGAAGGAGGAGAACGAAAAACAACAGAACCAGAACAAAAACAACAATAACAAAAAGAGGAGAAACAGGAGGAGGAGGAGGAGGAGGAAGAGGATCAGGAAGAGAAAGAGACACCCTTGACCTTCCTCTTCGCCTCATCTCCCTCAATCCTCCTCCTCCTCTCGTCCTCTCAAAGTAACTCCAAGTTTCCCACCGAGGCGAGAGGCTTCTAAAGGGTTCCATATCGATAAGGAATAGAGGGAAAAGGTGTTGGAATGCAGGATAAAGGTTCGGATTGTGTAAAACAGGTGGCACCGGTATTAAGAAGAGAGGAAAGGAGATAGAGACGGAATGAGGAGGAAACGAGAAGATAAGAAAGTACATGTGAAAGAGGGAGAAGGGAATAGAGGAAGAGAAGGAGATTAAGAAGGAGGGAAAATGAGGAGGGGACGAAAAGAGGGAGATGTGAGAAGGAGAGAGGTGAAGGTGACTGACTGAGAAGGAAAAAAAGGAGGAGGAGGAGGTTAAAAAGAAAGAAAATGGATAAAGGGGAAAGGAGGGCGAAGTCAGAAAGGATAAGGGAGGTAAAGACGAAAGAGGGAGAAATAAAGAGAGGAAGAGAAGAAGGTTAAGAAAAGAGGAAGAGAGGTAAGGGCGAAAAGAGGGAGAGATGAGTAGGGTAAAGAGGGAAGAGGTGAAAGAGGGAGAAATTAAAAGAGGAAGAGAAGAGGGTTAAGAAAAGAGGAAAAGAGGTAAGGGCGAAAGGAGGGAGAGATGAGTAGGGTAAGGAGGCAGAGGTGAAGGAGGAGGAAGCGAAAGGAGGAAGAGAAGGAGGAAAGGCTGCGGGCACTGTGTGGGGCGCCTTGTGTTCCTTCGTCCCCTCCCGTAATGACACTCGCCGCCCTAACCACAGGCATCTCCCCTCGGCCTCCCCTCGTCCGTCTGCCCTCTTCAAACCCTCTGGAGTCTGATTCAAAGGCGCCTCACACAATCCCTAGCTCATAACTCCACATTCAGAGGCATTCAACTACCTGACCATGCATAGGAGGAAAGAATCAAGCCGAGGGTGACATACAGGATTGAAAAGAGGTTATATATGAGAAGAGAGAAGATCAGACAAACGCAGATTACCTGAGATATCGAAAGAAGGACTTAAACACCTTTCCATACATAGGGAGAAAGACTCAAGCCGAGGGTGACATATAGGATTGAAAAGAGGTTATGTATGAGACAAGAGAAGATCACACAAACGCAGATCGCACGAGATATGGAAAGAAGGATTTAAACACCTTTCCATACATAGGGAGAAAGACTCAAGCTGAAGGAGGCATAGAGGATTGAAAAAAACGTTCATGTGAGAGAAAATAAACTCGAGAGATCACACGAGATGCCAAAAGAAGCATTCAAACTCTTTTCAGAGCATAAAAGGAAAGATTTAAGTTGGAGGTAACGCACGGGATGATAGGAAGACTATGTGAGGTGCGAAATACCACAGACCAGCACAGACCACGCAAAGCAAAAGACCACATTCCCTACCGCATGCGATTTTAAAGTAAGAAGAGTTTCAAACCCCTTTTCATGCATAGAAGAATCAAATCAAGATGAAATAAACTTGACAAAAGGCATGAGAGTTTTGTAGAGAGACACGAGCAGACCAGAGACTAGCTCAGACCACACAAAACAAAAGACTGCATGCGATTTGACCCCTTTTCATACATAGAAGGTTCAAATCAGGATAATATGAACTCGGCAAAAGGCACGAGAATTTTGTAGAGAGACACGAGTAGACCAGAGACCAGCTCAGACCACACGGGACACCCAACACACTTCCTGCTCCCCTCACCGCAGACCGAGCAGCCCCAGACGCCCTCCGCGGCCTCGCAGCCTGGAGGGTCCGGCCGTGTGGCGCGCTGACTGCCCCGCCGCGACACTAAACAGACAGACAGACACCCGCACTGACAGGACTCGCTGCGTCAGGCTCGCCGGCCAAGGATGAGGTCGAGGCGGCCTCCCGTGTGGCGTGTTTTGCTTTGCTCTTAGTGAATGCCATGGCTGGGGTGGCGAGCCTCAGCGCGGGGGCTGTCACGGCCACGCACGGCGCCCACAAATACTGTCAATGGCTGCCAGATAACGAAGTTCATTCATTTGAAATATATAGAGAGATAACCCGGCCAGAATTTGAACCACCATCGCGGTGTCGTCCACTTCCCTCGCCCACGAGATTAAAAGTGAGAGACAAGATAGCGGAACACGCCGCGACGGTGGTTTGACTCCCGGCTGGGGTATTTCAACTTGCTTTAGTATGTCGATACACACTCTGAAGCTTATATACATCGCATTCATGTCGTATAACCACCCAGAGCAACACAAGGTAACACTAATTAGATCCTCCATTGGGCTTCTTCACTCCTGTGACGGCGTCCGGTTCGGTCATGACCAATGGTTCTTGGCCGAGGCCAGGCGGCGGGGAGGTCAAGCCGAGCTGCAGCAGCGGGAGGCGACACTCTCTGAGGTTGTTTGTGTATCTGAGACATTGCTGGATGCTAAAAGCAAACTGTTTGTACGCTGTCATTGGTGAAAAGTCAGACTCCAGTCAGGCTTCAGTCCGGCGTTTCGGTTTTCTTTTAACTCTGTCTCGCTAACGCTCTCGTGTATACGTAACAAAGGTGCAGGGAGGCTTGAGGACGGAGGGAAGGCAGGAGGACAGGGAGGGAAGGAAGACTGAGTGAGCCTCCCATCTGTCGCCTGCCTCAGCCGAGGTTGACAATTTTCCTTAAGATGTGTAATAAAAATAAATCTCTACAAGAAATTTCCACTAAGATGTCAAGCAGAGAGAGGGAGGAGGGTAGAAGGGAGGGGGAGGGAGGAGGGCAGAGGAGAGTAGGAGGAAGGGAGGAACAGAGGGAGGAGAGAGTAAGAGGGAGGGATTACGTAGGAAAAGGAGAGAAAGGGAGGCAAAGTTTTGTTTACATGTTTCAAAGAGTTTCCGAAATGGAGAGATTAACCCGAGAGAGAGAGAGAGAGAGAGAGAGAGAGAGAGAGAGAGAGAGAGAGAGAGAGAGAGAGAGAGAGAGAGAGAGAGAGAGAGACAAAAAAAAAAAACAGACTAAAGAAGGAACGAAAAAAAAGCCACTAAAGAAAACATAAAAAAAAGTTACAAAATGGGAGAAAGAAAATTCATTGTCAAGAAAAAAGGAGAAAACAGAATGAAACAAAAAAAAAAAAACACTTGGCTCATGTAAACACACACACACACACACACACACACACACACACACACACACACACACACTGTTCCATCAGGGCAGATAAGAGCCTTCGAGCGAGCTGGGAGCCGTGACGCAAGACTCCCCTCCCGCCCTCCTCCAATTTGCCTTAATAGCGGCTACCAGATGACTATCACGCCGAGGAGGAGGAGGAGGAGGAGGAGGAAGCATATGAGTGAAGAAGGGAGATATGGCATGAGAAGTATGATAGAAGATAAGAGAGGGAAAGAGAGGGAGAGGATATGCGATTTATGGTGGAGAATGTTAATGGAAAGAGGAGAAGGAAGATGACGAGGAGATGGGAAAGAGGAAGGAGATGAAGAAGGAGAGGAAGGAGAATGTTAGTTTGCTCGTTTTGGGATGTTACTTTGTCTTCCTTTTTCTCTAGTACCATACCCTCCTCCTCCTCCTCCTACCTCCTCCTCGTCCTCCTTCTCCGTATGAAGACCCAACCAAGCGACTCAACATCCTTACGCTGGAAAAGAGACGCTTACAAGATTTGATTTATGTCTTAAACCACCTGAAGAAGTTAACCCGTCCGCTGCGATTTGGCCTTCACTGATAGCCTGGTTACATACACTCCCAGGTCTTTCTCTGCCTCTGTGGTGGATAGTGGAGTGTTTCCCATGTGGTATTGGTGTGCTGGATATCCCCTCCCAAGATGCATGACTTTACATTTTTCTTCATTGAATTGTAGCAGCCACTTTTTGTTCCATTTCTGTTGCTTGGTGAGGTCTTCTGGTAGGAAATTCGCAGTCAAGGGGCTAAGTTCTGTGGATCTCCATGTTGAGCTCCAAACGATCCCAAACTATAAATAACGGTCTGCCGATTAAAACAAGGCGATGTAGTATAACCATTAGCAGAAGTTTTTCCTCAAACCGCGAGTCATCCGTCAATGGAACAAGCTTCCCTCAGAAGTAATAAGTGCGGAAACTATGAACCCCTTTAACCCTTTGACTACGGATTTCCTACAAGAACACATCATCAAGCTACAACTCAATGAAGAAAAATGTAAAGTCCTGCACCTTGAGAGGGGATATCCAGCACACCAATACCACAAGGGAAACACTCCACAATCCACCACAGAGCCAGAGAAAGACCTGGGACTATAGATGTCTGCTACAACTCAATGAAGAAAAATGTAAAGTCCTTCACCTTGAGAGGGGATATCCAGCACACCAATACCACAAGGGAAACACTCCACAATCCACCACAGAGCCAGAGAAAGACCTGGAACTATAGCTTACCAGGATAACAGTGAAAGCCAAATCAATGCCAATCGCAGCGGATGGGTCAAGAATCGCATTGACTGCTACTTCGCTGCATCAGGAGTGAACTGAACATACTTTCCGAGGTGCTTTGATCTGCTCTGTAGCCACTGGAGAGCCTGTCAAGGGTATTAACAAGAGCGGGTATAGCCTCGTCATGAACTGATAGGCTTGGTGTTACCTGTCATTCCGTGTTTCCATGTTTCCCGTTCTTCACTGTAATATTTTAATCTCTTTCGTATTTTTCTTCTTTTTGTTGTAATTTTATCTTTTTCTTCTTTCCTCCTCTTCCTCTTCCTTCTGCTCCTTCTCTTCCTCCTCCTCCTCTTTTCCTTCTCCTTTTCTTCATTTTAATATTATTCCTCCATTTTTTTTTACTTGTTCTTTTGTATTTCTTCTCCTTTATTGTAGTGTGTTGTATTTTCTTTCTTCCCTCTTCCTCCTCCTCTCCTCCTCCTCCTCCTCCTCCTCCTCCTCAGAACTTGATGAACTCCGACAAGAATTAACAAACAGCCTTTAGCCTTCGTGTTAATCTTGCCCTTCGCCTCTCCCCTTTCTCCTTCTTCCTCCCTCCCTTTCATCCCTCTCCCCAGCAGCACCCATTCTCCCCCCTCAAAGATTACTGTATACACCGTCCTTTCTTCCCTCCCTCTTCTCCCTTTCTCCCTTTCTCTATAGCTAGTATTCACCCCCTCCCACTGACTGACCTCTGACCTTTCTGACCTTTTTATTCCTCCATCTCTCTCCTATTATCTTCCTCCTCCATTCTTTCTTTCTTCCATAGTGCTTTATACAGCCATGGACCTCAAAGTCTTTTCCTCATATCCCTCTTTCTTCCTCCTTCTCTTCTCCTCTCTCCTCTGTTTCCTCCTATTCTCTTCTACAACCTCTTATCTCTCTCCTCCATCTCCCTCTTACATCCTCCATTCTCTCTTCTTCGTTGTATCGTTCTTTATACTACCATACACCTCAAACTCTTTCCTCCAAATCCCTCTTTCTTCCTCCTCCACACATTCTCCTCTCTCCTCTGTCTCCCTCATTCTCCTCCACAACCTTCTGTCTCTTTTCTTAATCTCCATCTTCCTCTCTCCACCTCTTCTTTTTCTTCCTTCTTCATAACCTCTTTCTTCATCTCTTCAAACGCAGTGTTCATTTTAATTTCACACAGAAAGAACAACAAATTCGTGTACCAAATCGTTGTATCGTTAACTATAATCTATTTTTTTTTAGCTTGTGTAGAGTATTAATTATTGTTCATATTAATTTCACACACAAAGAACAACAAATTCGTAGTCCAAATCGTTGTATCGTTAACTATAATCTTTTTTTTATTAGCTTGTGGACAGTATTAATTGTTTCTGGTTTAGTCACCCCGTTGCAAGATTTCACGAAGGTCACGCCAAGACTATATATAACCTTTGTTTGGTCAAGGCGTCCCCTCCTGAGTAACATTAGTGCCTTTGTATATAACATGCGATTACCTTTATCCCTCCCTCCTCCTCCCTTTCCTTTCCTCTCCTCTCCGGCCCTTCTAATAACCTTTCTCCCTCCTTTCCATCAGTGTTTTCCGCCTCTCACTTTCTGGACTGAAGACAGGGATGGAGGGATGGAGGAAAGTGGAGCAGTAAGTAGCGGACCTTTTTTTTTTCATTATTGTTATTTTTTAAGCCCTTGAGCTGTCTCCTTTGCTGTAAAAAGAAAAAAAGCAGGGAAGAAGTGGAGGGGTTGCAGGGAGAGTGGATGGTTGAATAGTAGGTGGTGGAGGGGTAGAACAGGTGTAGAGGAAGATGTGGAGACGATGATGGAAGGCTCGGAGATATAGGAAATGGATGGTTTTGGAAATGACATGGGAACAGAGCAGAAGGAGGTGGTAGTGTTTAGGAGCAGCGAGTAGCGGGCTTTTTTTTATTATTGTTTCCCTTTTTTGTGTGCCCTTGAGCTGCCTCCTTTGTTGTAAAAAAAAAAAAGAGCTAGAGAAGGAGGTGTAGGTAGGTATGTGATTGAGGTGGAGGCGGAGGTGAAGGGTTGTATTGATAGGAAAGAAAAGAGCTGCAGGAAGTGAAATAGTTTAGTCCTCCATAGAAAGACAAGGAGACAGAGAAGAGATCAGATAGCAGTGTTTAGGATAGAGCTATAGAGGATAGGATAGGGAGGTAAGGAAGGGATTGAGGAGGAGGTGGAAAATAGGACAGGATAGAAAGGAAAGAAAAAATGCTGCAGGAGATAGAAGAGAGGAAAGACAAGGAAATAGAGCAAGAAGAAGGTGGCAGAGTGCAGTAGATGGAAGGAAAGGAAAGGGAAGTAAGAAATGGAAGAGAAAAAGACAAGAAGCTGGCTGCGTGTGGAAGGTAGGAAAGAACCAGAGGAGGGGACAGGTAAGGTTAGGAAGGGAAAGGGTTAAGGAGGAGGCTGCGGAGGGATAAGAAGTATACGAGAGAAAGACAAGAACACACAGTAGGAGGAGGAAGCTGGCTGCATGTGAAAGACAGGAAAGAACCAGAGGAGGGGATAGGTAAGGTTAGGAAGGGAAAGGGTTAAGGAGGAGGCTGCGGATGGATAAGAAGTATGAGAGAGAAATACAAGAAAACACAGTAGGAGGAGGAGGAAGCTGGCAGTATGTGGAAGATAGGAAAGCACCAGAGGAGGGGACAGGTAAGGTTAGGAAGGGAAAGGGTTAAGGAGGAGGCTGCGGAGGGAAGGGGAGTGAGGTGTTTAAGGAGGACAAACTCAGGTAAAACAGATAAGTAGCCAAGCCCCAAACATCGCTACTGTGCTGACCTGCCTCGCCTCGTCGCCCTGATCACAATCCGCCCATTAAGATCAACGAGATTTTACGGTCATGATCAAATCGTGTGTGACCAGCGCCTTAGGGGGAGGGGAAAGGGGTGTAGGGGAGGGAAGGACCATTACAACTGACTGACCTCTGACCCTCCGTGACCTCAGCTGATCTTCGAATGGGGGAAATAGAGAGAATGGGAGACTAGGAGAGAAAAGAGAAAGGAAAAGATAAAAACGATGCTAAAACTTCTTCCGTAAAGCTTTTCGGATAAGGAAGTAGAGAGAATGGGAGACAGGGAGAGAAAAAGAAAAAGGAAGGAAGGAGGGAAGGAGAACATGGGTGACAGGGAGAGAAAAAGAAAAAGGAAAAGGAAGGAAGGAAGGAGAGAATGGGAAACAAGGAGAGGAAAAGAGAAAGGAAAAAGATATAACTATGCTAAAACTCATCTTTCTAGCTATATGCCTTCTTCTTCTGTCAAGGTAACTTACGTGAGTGTTTTAAATGATGTGAAAATTATGTTAGTGTGAAAGAGAAAGAAGCTTGGAAAAGAGACACACTAGGAAGCAGGGAGGTAGAGAAAACAAACACACACACACGCACTCACACGCACACACAAAAAAAAAAAAACGTATTTCTACCCATCGTTAACTACCGTATATAACTGAGGTGAGAGTTTGTTTAGATTTGGTTAACCCGGTAGCTGTGGGGATCATGTTTCTTAAAGGCTCCTCTAAGCAAGAAGAATGAGCAAAAATCATCACTCACACAAACCATTTCACTATATATCAATGCATTTATGATCAGTTTATGCATCATCTATTTTTTTGAGGGGGTTTATATCATGGCAAAGATTTAGCCCGTCGCTGCTGTATACACGATAAAGCCACAAATTTGGCCCGTCGCTGCTACCAGGTTAAGATGATGTTACTACGAGAGGGAAAAAGAGAGGGAGTGAGGGACAGAGAAAGAATATAAGGAATAAAGAATTAACTTAGAACCAAAACATCACTCAAAACTACCACAACAACACCTAAAGGGAATTGAGGTGACGGATTCTTCATGTTAGATTAAATACAAGTCACTAGCAGTAGGGAGTAACCAGTAAGAGGTAGCAGGTAACTAACAGGTAGATTAACAGCTGAGCGTAACAGGTGTAGTTGTACAGGTGTGTGTGAGAGAGAGAGAGGAACCCATGACGTCACTTAAAGCCTTCGAGTGTGTACGGGTGGGGGTGGGAGAGGGTGGGACGTGGGCGCTCATCCCCGTTTTCTACACAGTGGTGGGTCGCGCGGGTCACAGAAAACGCGACCTGAACAACGATTAGATTTTATGGTTGTCGCGGATTCAATGGGGCGACTCATTGCTTGCCAGGTGGCGGGGAAAGTGTCAAAACAGAGGATTATTACGAGCTTCCCCGGGCTAATTTATGGCTTATGGGGGGATAGGGGCAAGGAGAGGAGGCTGAGGAGGGGTTAAAGCGGCAGGGGGTGGCGGAGGGAAGGGGCGATGAGGCAGGGGATTGGCATGACTTGGGGCCTCTCACTCCCTTGGTAATCTGACCCGCTCGCTCGCCCTCACAATGTTCTTAATAATCTGCGAGCTCTGACTTTGTCCACGACCTGCCTGCCTGTGTATGTGGGGGGAGGGGGGGGAGGAGTGAGGGGAGGGGGGAAGGAGGGAGGGGTTGTGTGTGTGTGTGTTTGTGTGTTTATAACTATTTGGTGCATCTATGTAACTTTTAACTTCAGGATGTGACGTTCTCTTATCACGAATTACAGAACACACACACACACACACACACACACACACACACACACACACACACACACACACACACACGCCAATGCAATGGATGAAAGACACAACGCAATAAAGACAAGGACAGCCCATTAGTCCTCCTCCTCCTCCTCTTCCTTCTTCTCGTCATGTTAGGAAAATGGCGCAAGACGGAGGAAACTGTCCAAATTCCCCGGTTTCCTCCACTCCCGGACAGGGGTGACGAGGGAAGGGTGGAGGGAGGGAAAAAAGTAGGGAAATGCAGTACAGGGAGAGATGAAGGGGACGGATGTCGCGGGGAAGTAGAGAAAGGGAAGAAAGGGGGAGACACTGTGGGCAGGAGGCCCGGCAGCCACCAGCCCCTTTGAGGGTAAACGTCACTTTCCCTTCCCGGCACATGTTTTTAATCACACAGTACAGACAAGTACTGCACAGACAAGTACACAAGTACGATAGGCAACAAGACTTCCACCATGAAGATCCACGCTGAGGCGTCGCTGGGTAAGAGAGCCGGTTTGATTTGGATACATTCAGATTCAACAAGGACACAGGCAAGAATTTGTTTAGTAATGGAGTGGTGGGTGAGTGAAACAGGTTTGGCAGTCATATTGTAAGTGCCAATACGATAGATACACTCAAGAAGAGGTTAGGAAACTTCATGGATAGTGAGGTCAGGGGGGGCTGGGTTTACAGGAGCTGCCTTGTATAGACCGACCGTCCTCTTGCAGACTCCTTATGTTCTTATAAGAGCTTAGAAAATGAAGCAAGGTGAAAGCTAAATTAAACAACTCAACTAAACCAAGGAAGAAAAAAGGACTCGCAAGTTGTATGTGACGCCTCAAAAATGATTAAGACAGAAAGAGAACGGCTGATGCAGGAGGAGTGGAACTGATAGAGGTGATGTTAGTGGTAGTGGTGGTAGTGGTAGTGGTGGTGGTGATGGTGGTTGTGGTGGTGATAGCGAGTCAGAAACGTGAATGGAGGTCTAAAGAGAGGATGAGAGGGAGGTAAGGAAAAGAGGAACTGTGAGAAACGAAGAGGAGGTGCAGAAGGCCTTGGAAATAGAGGAGAAAAAGGAGGAAGAAGAGGAAGAAAAGAACAAGAATAAGAACAGGAACGAGAACAAGAAGAACAAGAAGAAATAAAAAGAAAACAAGAAAAGTAAAAGATAAACGAAGAAAAAAAGTTGAATATAAGGAGAAAATGGAAAGGGAGAAAGAGAAAGAGAAAGAACAAGAACAAAACTAAGAGGAGAGAAGAAGAACGAGAACAAGAAGAGGAGGAGGAGGAGCAGGAGGAGGAGGAGGAGGTGTCAGGCCAGATAGTGAGACGGAGGTGTGGGCGTGAGAGACACTTAATATTATGGCCATCTGTCCTGCACACACACACACACACACACACACACACACACACACACACACACACACACACACACACACACACACACACACACACACACACACATTTCCCCCCCCCCACCCCCCCACATACTTATTGCTTTAGAATATAACAAGCTTTATCTTTTGCTGCCCTAAGTCTGTTTCCATGACCATAAAACACACACACACACACACACACACACACACACACACACACACACACACACACACACACACACTTATGAATCACCTCGCCAACACGCACATTCCACACACTTACCGGAGATGAACGTGCCCGGGCTGCGCCTCTGACATAATATCGCCAGCACTCATTTATATCCCGCGGCCTTATCGCCAGAACGGGACTTTAAAAACCCCATCCAGACAACGCCGCCACCACCACCACCACCACCAGCATCCCTCCTCTCTCCCTCCTCTCCCTTCCTCTCTCTCTTCTCCCTTCCATATGTCCAGCTTTTTCCCTATACCTCCCTTATTCCCTTGTCTCCCTCCCTCCTCTCCCTCACTTTCGTTCATCTTCTTCCCTGTTTCTTCTTTCCCTCTTTCTCTTCCTTCCTTATGTCCATCTTCTTCCCTAAACCTCCCTTCCTTTCTTTTCTTCCCCTTCTTTCTTTCCCTTCCCTGTATCCATTTTCTCTTCCCTTTAATTTTCTTTCTTTTCCTTCCTTTCTTCCTCTCCTTTTCTCTCTACTCCTCTTCTTTCCTTTGCTTTCCTTTCCTCTTTCTGTTATTTGTTCACCATACATTTTCTTTTCCTATACTTTGTTCTTCCTTCTTTCCTCTCTTCTCTTTTTTCCATATTCCCATCTTTTTCCTTCCCTATACATTACATTTTTCTTCCCTCCCTTCTTTCTTCCTTCCTTTTCTTTTTCCTTGTATTTTTCTTCCTAGCAACAGCCTCTTTTCCAAACATCTTCTCTTTTCCTTATCACTTTCCTTCCTTCCTTCTTTTCTTCCTTCATATCTCCCACATTTAGCGCACTGCTTTCCTCTTCTATAGTACTTGTAACTCTTCATCAGCTCCTTCCTTCCTTCCTCTCCCTTCTTTCTTTCTTCCTTCTTTCCTATTTTCTTACTTTCTTTCTTTCTTTCTTTAGCTAGTTAGTTAGTTAGTTAGTTATTCCTTCCTTCCCTCCTTCCTTCCTTCCTTCCTTCCTATTTTCCTTCCTTCCTACCCTCTCTCTCTTCATTATTCCTGCCCTAAACACCTATATTGAACTCCCACTCTATTTCCGCCTCCTTCCTTCCCTCTTCTCCCTTCCTCCTCCTCCTTCAAGACTCTCACACCGCCGCAATAAACACAAGAACAAGAGGCCGCCGGTCAGAACTCGCGCCTCGGGGTCTCACACGATGCCCTCTCCTCTCTCTTATCCGCTCGCAGCTTCCGCGTCTCGCCCGCTCCCACGCCGCCGGATGCTGCCGCGGAGGAAGTGACCGAAAGAGAGGAGGGTTGGGGTATAGAATGAAGGTGCTTATTATAGTGGAGGAGGAGGAGGGGGAGGAGTGGGGGTTGGAATATTACTGTAGTCCTTCCTCCCTTTTCATCTACTTGTCCCTATCTCCTTTCCTTCCTTTCCCTACCCTCCGCATCTTCATCCATCTTCTTCCTTCCTTTCGTATTCCTAAATCTCGGTATATTGCTGAATCTCCTACCTCCCTTTTCTTCCCCCTTCCCCTCTTCCTTTCTTTACCTTTTCTCTCTTATCCTATTCCCCACCTTTTCTTTCCTTACCTCTCCTGCCCCATATACTTCCACCCCCCTTTCTTTACTATCCCTTCTCCTTCTTTCCCATTACCTTCCCTTCCTTATCTTACCTCTCTCCTCCCTCTCCCTCCCCTCCTCATCCATCCCTTCCTATCCCATCGTTTCGAAAGGAGTAAATAACAGAAGCATATTATTTTTTTCTCTTATCACGAATTGAAGGAGAACACGCACACACACACACACACACACACACACACACACACACACACACACACACACACACACACACACACACACACACACACACACACACACACACACACACACACACACACACCAATGCAATGGATGAAAGACACAAGGCAATAAAGACAAGGACAGCCCATTAGTCCTCCTCCTCCTCCTCCTCCTCCTCCTCCCCTCCTCAACCCCAGTGATGTTATATACCTGGACTTTCAGAAAACCTTCGCCCCCTCTTATTTATCCTTAACTCTGATTCCTTACCTTAGTTTCTCATACATTTCCCCTCCTCTCCCCTTTCCCTTACCCCTCCCTTCCCCTCCCCTCTCATTTATCCCTAACTTTGAATCCATACCTTTTAGTTTCCCATACATTTCCCCTCCTCTCCCCTTTCTCTTACCCCTCACCCTTCTCCCTTCCCCTTTCGCGTATCCCTAACACCCGGAATTTACGCCTTCGGTTCCCCTTTGCGACATAATGGAGGCGGGCGACCCTTTCCTCGTGTCTGTATTATCTAATCAGTACCGGGGGCCTCAAACGCGCCGCCCCGACACCCTTGACTTAGCAGCGTTGTTCTCGCCCAGACACGATGCCCTCCACAACCTACGCCGCCAGACAAGGCCTCTAACATCGGTATTCTCAGCCGCTCCCACCTCTCGCATGAACTATTTCCAAGGGCCAGAAAGGGGGTCAATCGGGTTCTCATGGATGTGTTCTTAGGTTCGTGGTGCAGAGGAAGGGTCAGACTACCACTAGGGTCATTAAACTATCACTGGAAATGCCCCGAACTCCCTATGAAAGCCTTGTGAGTTTGAGCGCTGAAGTGGGTATACGAATATGACTCTGACACTCCTTGGGCCGGCGCGCGGTGTCGATCTTACAAAGTGGAGAGCGCCCGGGGTCAGATTACAGGTGGTATTGATTATGGTGGTGGTGGTGGTGGTTGGAGTTCCTAAGGCGAGGGTCCCACGGTGTTTCTTTGAGTGTGTGTGTGTGTGTGTGTGTGTGTGTGTGTGTGTGTGTTTCTCTTTGCTGATGTTTGTCGGTGTTTGAAATTAATAGCTTCCTTTTGTTCTCGTTGTTCTTGTTCTTCTTGTTCTTGTTCTTTTATGTATGTGAATGTGTTTCCCTTAGCAGTGGGTGAAGATACGAAGGGAAGGGAAAGGAAAGGAAGACAAGAAAGAAAGGAAGGGAGGGAAAAGGAAGGAGCAGTAAGTAGCGAACTTTTTTCATTATTTTCTTTTTTTTACGCCCTTGAACTGTCTCCTCTGCTGTAAAAAAAAAAAGGAAAGAGGAAGGGAGAAGAAGAGGGAGGAAAAGAAGAAGGGAGAGTAGGGAAAAAGAGGCAAGAAAAGAGGAAGGGAGGAAAAGAAAAGAGAATGGAGGCAAGGAAGAAAGGGAGGAGAGTGAAAAGGGAGGGAAAAGAAAAGCAAGGAAGAAGAAACCCTCCCTCCGTTCCTAGCGCCCTTTCCCCTCCCTTCGTCCCTTCTCCCTTCCTTGCCACCAAACCCTGCCATCTCTTCTTCCCTCCCTTTTCCCTCATCTCCGAATCAGCCATACACCCCTACCTACCTACCCGTCCCTCCCCTCTCTTTCCCTCCTCCCTCCCTTTCTCCCTCCCTTACCTTCCCTCTTCCTCGCTCCCTCCTCGCATCCCTCCCTCTCCCTGGCCCCTCCTCCCCCCCTACCAGCCTCCCCCTCTCCCTGCCCTCATCCCTCCCTCATACCTCCCTCTCCCTCCTCCCTCGCCCCTTCATTCACAGTTCTGGTTCATTAAAGGAGGGACGCCGCGTGACGAGGCCGCCGACATTTCAGGACCCACAAAAACCAACGACGGACGACATACTGCTTCTTAGTGGTCGTTGGAGACAATCATGGAGGGGGGAGAGGGTCGGGGGGTGGTAGCGGGGGGCAGTATGGGGTCGTGGCGGGTAGCTGTAGGAGGGGGAGGAGAGTGTCGTGAGAGGCAGGAGGAGGGAGGACGAGAGGGATGCAGGAGGGGGTGGAAGGAAGAAGGATACGGGGGATGTTGGGAAGAAAATGGACGTAGGAGGTGAAGGAAGGGAGGAGAAGGATGCAGAAAGTATAGAGGGAGGATAGGGATGTAGGTACGGAGAGGAAGAAGAACGTTGGAAGCCTTGTAAAGAAGAGGATAGGATAGGATAGGATAGGATGGAGGAAAACGGAGGAAGAAGGAGAGGAGGCATGGAGGAAGGATAAGGAGGCAGGAGATACAGAGAGGAAGAAGAATGATGGAGACTTTGTGAAGAAGAGGGAGATAGGATGGAGGGAAAGAAAGGAGGGAGGAGGAAGGAGAGGCATGAAGGAGGTAAATAAGGAAGGAGAGGGATGGAGGAGGTTGTAGGAGGAAGAAAAGGAATGCAGGAGACAGTAGGAGGGAGGAAAACACCATCGCAAGCTAGAGAGAGAGAGAGAGAGAGAGAGAGAGAGAGAGAGAGAGAGAGAGAGAGAGAGAGAGAGAAGATAAAAAAAATATATTACTGCCGTACTCAGAAGATTCTCGCATATTCCGGAACATCACAAACTAACCTTGCTTGAAAATAAAATGTACGACCGGTTACGACCATTTTCTGGATTGCTAGCGAGAAAGAATACGATACTAAACCTTAAACACAACGCTGCATAGAGAGAGATTCACCATTATTTCCCCTTAACCAAATACTACAGAGATACATGGGCTAAACAGTAGTACACATTATACCTTTGAAACGCGTCAGGTCAGCTTACCGGTAAGGTATTCACACGGCGCTTGAGGTCAGTAAGAAGACACTCAACACACAGGTAATATCATAACCCTATCGACACGTAGATACGGAACAGCCCTATCTGATTCCCACGCACCTCAGATCACGCCGGGGAGAGAACAACACTAACCCATTTCCACACACACACACACACACACATACACACACACGCACGCAGAGTACACTATCAAAGCTTGACACGGCTCTCTTAAACGCAAATAGCTCCCCCAGCTCTTCCCCCCCCTCCCACCCCCGCACACAGTCTCTCAGCGCGGCGTAGGACTGTTGGGGACAAATAAGGAGAGATATGCAGCCGGATCAGCAGCGGAACTACAGATACCAGATAGATAGCGTTGTGGTATTTTATTTCACTTATATGATTTTTACCAGTCACGTTAGTTAGTTTTTTTACAACAAAGGAGACAGCTCAAGGGCACACACAAAAAGGAAACAATAATAAAAAAAAGCCCGCTACTCGCTGCTCCCAAAAAGAATCCAAAGAGGTGGCCGAAAGAGAGGTCAATTTCGGGAGGAGAGGTGTTCAGATACCCTTAGTTAGGTGATGGTGGTGTTTATTTTTTTTTTCAGTGCGTGGGTGAATAGTTTGCAAAAAAGAGGAAATTAGAACAGTCTTAACATGACCTTATTTGTGGGGATGAAGAATCTGATAACTCAAAATAATTCTCTATCTTTTTGTCTGTTTCTGTCAGTTGGTATATTTTTTTTACCTTCCTGAGTATAATGAAGCATGTTGACGGGGGGGCACACACACACACACACACACACACACACACACACACACACACAGAGAGAGAGAGAGAGAGAGAGAGAGAGAGAGAGAGAGAGAGAGAGAGAGAGAGAGAGAGAGAGAGAGAGAGAGAGAGAGTATAATAATCTACGGTAGAAAGCCACCAGATTCTTTTTCCCTCCCTCGCACTGCATAAATACCTTCTCATTCATATTTGAGCTCAACTTCTACCCACATGTCATAATCATCATCAGCCAATACACTCCACCTCATCTCAAAGGCCTTTCCCAACGTTTTCCACTCCCTCTTGTCTGATGTTAGTGTACTCCATCCTGTCCCTTCAAATCCTCTAATATCATCTGAGCTTCTTATTTTCTGTCTGTTTTCCTTCATTAAATTTTATCCTACAACTCCTAGATCACCATTATGTTATATTTGTTAGTCCGTCTGTTATCAGTTCTACGCATAATATTGTCTTTCTTTGTCCATATATTCTTCATAATCATCAAATACTTAAACTCGTATCCTAAAATAATATTCGTTTTTTTATGATTTTCGTTGATTTTCTTCCCGTTTTCATGGTTCTTCTACACTCCAAGCTTCCTTTCTCCCCTTCACTCTTCCTTACTCCCTTTTTTTCAGTCTTACAAGTCGAATCCAAGCAGCTTCGGTCCCTACAAAGGTCAGTTTAAGCGACTCGTATTTCGTCACTCAATCCTGATCTCTTGTATTGATTTTCGGACTCTTCTCTATAGTGACCACCTTGCAGCGCCTCTCCCTCACAACCTGACTCTTCCTCTTCGTCATCGGAATCGTTATTGTCCTCCTCCTCCTCCTCTTCCTCCTCCTTGTTCCGTCTTCCCGTCTCACTCATCCCTTTCGCTCCGCCTGGCCTCACCGCGCAATTCCCGCCCCTTCATCCCCTGTTAGTACATCCTCCGTGCATTCTTCGGCGTCCTGCACAGCGCATTAGGGACGCCCGCCATAAACACGGCCGGCTCTCCTCCATCAGCCGGGGCGCCGCGTCTGCCCGGCCTTGACTCCGCCGTATATACCTGAGAGAGCGAGGGATGGAGCTTCTTGGTTTTCCTGGTGGTGGCTATTCGAGGTACTACATAAGTGATGCTAGTGGGATATAGTGGTGGTTTTCCTATAGCAGCTACATGAATGACCTTAGTATCGGTATTACTGCGACGATTTGATAGTACCACCTGAGTCTGATGGTGAATTGGGGTGTGGAAGAGAATGGTGATAGGAAGGAAAGGAGTATAAGATGAGGTTCAAGAGTGAAATGGTGAGTGATTGTGAATGTGAAGGATGGAGGGTCAAAGCTTATCTATTTCTACCTTTTCTATATCAATTGCATGGAAGACTAAAGAGAAAAGGGAAGAAAGGAAAGGAGGGAAGCAAAATGAGGCGTAGGGTGTGTGGGATGCAAGCGTTGAGGATGTGCTTTGTGAGGGTGTAATGATGAAGGCTTGGAACTTCTATATGGAGGAGGGAAGGGGTTAGCATGATGGGATATATGATGTGATGGGCGAATGTGTTATCGTATTGTGTGTAAAAAGAGCGATGGGGTGAAAGGGTGTGAGAGTGTAGGTGTAGGGATCAGGGTGAGTGGGTGGGGATGGATGTGTGTGTGTGTGTGGGGGGGGTTCTGATGGGAGGAAGAGGAGGCGAGCAGGATAAGGTTTAGAGGGTTAGGTTAGGTTAGGTTACGTTAGGTTAGGTTAGGTTGTGATGAAGTAGAGATGGGAGGTGGGAGGGAGAAGACAGGGGAGCAAAATGAGGTGTAGAACGTATGGGGTGCAGACGCTGAGGATGTGCTTTGAGAGGGTGCAAAGATGAGAGGGTGAGAGCTGCTGAAGGGAAGAAGGAAAAGAGTAAAGGAGAGGACCAAAATGAGGTGTAAGCGTTATTGCATGGAGTGGAGTAATGGTGGGGGTGTGAGGGTGTGAGGGTGCAGGTGTAGGAATCAGGGTGGAGGGTAGTTGGGTGTGGAGGGTGAGGGAAGGAGAGGCGAGCAAGATGAGGTTTCGAGGTTTTAATGTCCGTGGGTTTTAGATCCTCGATGATGGGCCGCGGGAACCCTGCTGAGATGTGTTTTTAATGTGTTTATTGCAGCTCCGATCCGCCCTGACAACACGCCTCACCTCAACCTGATCCTGCACCACCACTAACCCCCCCACCCCCACCGCTACCACCATCACCTCTAGCATCAACATCACCGCTAACTCTGTCCACAATCACCGCTATTACTATAAACATTACTACTATTACTGTTTTTCATATCTTTACAACTAGCAACACTATCTCCACTTCTACTACTGTATCATCCTCTACCACAATCAGTACCACTATCAGCACTATCTTGCCACTATCCACCATCACCACCACTGCCAACACTATCTCTCCAATATCCACCACTACCACTATTACTACCACCACCACCACTACTACTACTGCTACTGCTACTACTACTACTACTATTACTACTATTACCACACCCAGCTCCTCCTCCTCTATCACTACCATTGCTAACACACTACCACCCCCACACCACCCACCCCACCCTCACCCATTACCATCAACCACCACACCCCACACACCCAACACCAACACCAACACCCACACCAGCACACCACACACACACGACCTCACTGCACCACCACCACCACCAACACCAACACCAACACCAACACTTCTCACAGACGCAACCACTGCACCACCACCACCACCACCACCACCACCACAGTGACAGGTAGCAGCGACGGAAACAAGGGCGCGGCATGAGGGCGTGTTAATGGCGTTGTCAGCGATAACCCGAGCTCGTCTTAATGGAGGCCGCCCCGCCGCTATCGCCGCCATTACTCTTGCCGTCAGTGCCTCCGTCAGGTTCCCACGGCGGGCGGCAGCGGTGGTATCATAATCATCATCAGCAGCAGGAGCAGGACACCCCGGGGTAATCTGTGTATTCATTAGCATGCCCAGGAACCTCTCACCACTGGGGCCTGGGGGGGGGGGGAGGGTCAGTCTGTCTGTCTCTCTCTCCCTCTCGCTCTCACACAGCACAGCCCGTCGCTCCTGTGCTGCGTTGACTGATAACGTGTAGGGGGGGTGAGAGAGAGAGAGAGAGAGAGAGAGAGAGAGAGAGAGAGATTGATAGACAGATAGATAGATAGATAGATAGATAGACAGACAGACAGACAGACAGACAGACAGACATCATATAATCAACATCATTGCCACAAAAACAGCTCTGTTATCAAAGTTTTTGGGTCTATTTCTAGAATTGTTAGGAAATAAAAGACACACTAATTTGCCTTGAAATGTATCTGGCACTGGTTATTATTATTGTTATTATTATCATTATTATTATTATTATTATTATTATTATTGTTGTTGTTGTTGAGAGGTTAGGGGTCAACTTGATAATACTGTTCATTTTCTCTTATAACTTAAAGGATATAGATTCTCTCGAGTCAATACAGAGAAAAATAACGAACACACACACACACACACACACACACACACACACACACACACACACACACACACACACACACACACACACACACACACACACACACACACACACACGGGGACACACTCACTTCCCAGCTCTCACGCCCTTCCCTTCCCTCCCCCAACCAGACGCCCACATACATACAACCCTCCCAGAACTTTACCTCAGAAGTCGGGATGAGTACTTTATGGGAGAGAGAAGAAAGGAAGGAGAGAGAGGGAGGGGAGGGAGGCGTACCCATCATCTTAGGGGGTGACGAGGGGGGACGATGGTAGAGGGAGACGAAGGTGGGCGATGGTCAAGAGAGAGATGGATTATGAACGCTGAGAGACACCTGGGACGCGAGAACCAGGTGAAGGTGTCCCCGGAGGCAGTTCTCATGGGCAGGTATGATTCGCCTGACGGTGGTGGTGGTGCTGGTGGTGGTGGTGGGTATAGGTGGTTGTACTGGTTCGGTTCTTGTTGCTTTCTTGTTTACTTTGGTGTCTTGTGTTGTTTATTGAATTGTTTGTTGTTTGCATAAGTAAAGAAAAGAAAAATGGAGTTAATTTGAAGTGGAAGTTGCGAAAATGAATTAATTATACCTGATTTATGAAAGGAAAAGGTGGTTATTTATGAAAGGATTTTGATTTCTTTTGTTATTTGGATATTTGGATATGTGTGTGTATAGGGGAGGGAGGTTAGTGTCTGTATGTGTTTGGGGGGATGGTGGAGTGTTTGTGTATGTGTGTAAAGGGGGGGTAGTGTTTGTGCATGTTGGGGAGGTGGGTATATGTGTGTGCTTGTGTGTGTGTACTAGAAACAGACAAACAAACAGACTGACATACACATACAGACCTAGTTGCAGTACAGACACAAACTTAAACATACAGTCAAACTCCTTCCCATAAACACATACTCTTAAAAGCCTCTCCCTCTCATACTGTCTCAACACGCCTATTAGAAACTTACATTCACAGTCTGGTTCCAAGGCAAGATAAGAAGAGAGTCTGTAGGGTATCAAGGCATCTCTCTCCTCCACTAACTTACCTGCGTGCCCACCTAATGACCCACCTGACCCCTCCCCTCCGCTCCCAGCCTCTCCCCCACAAGCATCTTCCTCCCCATCTGCATGTCCAGCCTATTGCCGCTACCTGCCTTTTCATTATCTACCTTTTAGTGTCATCGCCTAGTTCTCTGTCTTGTCATATATCACTCATCCTCTCTCCTTCTCTCTCTCTCTCTCACTCGCTCTCTCTTTCTCTTCCTCTCCCTCCGCTTTCTCTTTCTCTCTCCACTCACCTATCCATTCATTTACCTTTCCCCTCTTCCATTTCCTTCTCCACTTATCCACCTCTCTTATTTCCTTTTCCTTTCCCTTTTCTTCTTCTGTGTTCGTTTCCTTCCTCTCTACCGCCCTCTCCACCTCCTCCTTCATATATCCACTCCGTACCTATCTCTTCATTCTCCTCTTCCCTATTCCACCTTCCTCCCCACTCATCCATCTCTCTCTCCACTCTCCTTCATCCCATTCCTTCCACTAGCTTCCTTTTTTTCCACTTTTCTTCCTCTCTATCCATCCTTCTTCTCATCCACTTTCCCTCTCCGCTCATCCACTTCCTTCTTCAGCCTCCTTCTATCTCCCTTTCCTCTCCTTCCACTTTCCTTCCTTCCCATCCACCCTTCATCTCTTCCACTTCCCTTTCCACCCAGCCACTTCCTTCTCCAGCGACCTTCCACCTCCCTTTCCACATCCCTCCCTTCCTATTCACCTCTCTCTCATCCACTTCCTTCCCTCCCCATCTATCTACCTCCCATCCTGTTTCTTCTTCCTCACTAATCTCCCCATCCACCTCCCCACTTCCCATTTCCCCACCGACTCACTCTCCACTCCCTTCACTTCCTCTCCTCCCCATCCCATTCCTTCCCTAGTCTCCCATCCCCCGGACCATCCTCCCCCCCCCCTCCCCCCATGGATATCTGTACCTTTTCATCAGCTTGTCCATTTAAAAGTCCATATCCCTCGCTGTATAACGTTTGCCCCGACCGTTTACTTAAGTCTCCCATTGTATCTTCTGCTATCTTGTGTATAGTCGTTTTCTTTTCGCTATTTTTTCTTCGTTATTTGTTTTAGTTCATGTTTTCTTGTTTTCTCATTCATTTGCTTGTCTTTTCTATTGTTATGAGTTTGATTTATTACATTCTTCATTCTGCTGTTCTTCTTTTCTTCAGCTTTCTTCTTTCAGTCGTGTCTTCATTTTCCCATTTCCTCCTTTGGTCTTCGTACTAACTTTATTTGGTTATTATTTTTCTTGTTCTTCTCCCATCAGGTCAGTTTTCTATTTTCTCCTTCATTCTCCTTGTTTCTTGTTTTTTTTTCTTGCATTCGTTTTTTCCTTCTTCCTTCGTATCTTCAACTTTTTCCACTTCCTTCATTTCGTCAGTTTTCCTTCATTCTTCATTATTTTTTTCAGTTTTTCCTTCGTCGTTCCTTCATGTCATCAATATTCCTCTCATTCTTCCTATAGAGCAAACCCACTCATTCCCCTTCATCCTATTTCGCAAACTCTCCTCGTAATTCATCTTTCAACCAGTGTTTATCCTTTAAATTCTGCACCTTCTTCCCTTTCTGCCTTCCTTTTTTCCTCCCTCCATACATCTCCAGCGTAACAAGGTAGGTTGGAGACGGTGGCCAGAACTGAGGAAGGAGGAGGAGGAGGAGGAGGAGAAAGAAGGAAGAGAGGGAGGGTGGGAGGTGGGAGAGAGGAGGAGGAGGGATGGGCCGCTGCGGTGAGCCACGAACGAGCCCTCAAAAAAAGCCTTCTTGTGGATTTTAAAGCTCCTCAAAGACACGGACGAAGTAACTAGATTGGGCGCGCTTAGTGTTGGTGGCTGGCCCGTGACTGCGTAAGAGAGGGAGGGAAAGGAGAGGGAGAGGGAAGGAGAGATAGGGAGAGAGGGAAGGCCAGGGACGTGATGCAGCGCGAAGGTGTAAATTGTAAGGTTCGTGAGAAGAATGAAATTATCTTTTTTTTCTTTTTCGTGTTTGGTGTGTAACGGATAACGAAGATGGTGAGAGAGAGAGAGAGAGAGAGGTAAAGAAAGGCAAACAGCTGAACATCAAAAAAAGTCACAGAAAAAACAATAACAATCAAAGTAGAAGTCTTACCCACTAACACACACACACACACACACACACACACACACACACACACACACAGCCCCCCCACCCAAACTCTCCATATAGGCATCCCCTACCCTCCCACCCTCCGCCTCGCTCTCCCCGTCGCCACCACTCCCCGCCCCGCCAGATGGAGCAGCAGGATAAGGGTTCCGCCACTCCGTCACAGAGGTAAACACGGCCCGCCCCTCCCTGGGAACTGTCGCAATTTGTCAGGGCCGCGGCGACGAGACGGGACCCACAGGAAGACACACACGGACGCAGAACCATAAACAGGAAGAAAACGGAAGACGCAGACACTCACTAACCTAACGTAACACTTAACGGAGGAGAGTTATGGAAGGGAAATGCAAACACACACACACACACACACACACACACACACACACACACACACACACACACACACACACACACACACTCACACACACTCACACACACTGACCTAACTTAACGCAACACTTAAAACGAAAGACGGAAATTGTCCTCATAGTGATTTTTTAATATTTTTTTATACTGTGATCTCGATTATATTAAGCCGTCGTTGTGAATGTGCTTAGTGTCGAGCGATAAGGTGTTTCAGTCTTATGGCAAAAGCTTCTCATATGCCTTACCTCTACACTTTACTAAGATTTCAATTAATTTCTTGGGTCATATTTCTATTTCATCACTGGAGTTATTTTTTTCTGCGGCCTACATACCCCGGTGTTATTATTTCTTACTATGTGTCATTATCATTTGTATTAGCATTATGTTCTATTCAGGGCCGCGATGGACGGTGGAGGCGTGACGATGTTGGACGGTCAGTGGTCACCGGTCCTCCAAGTACGAGTAATTGCCGAGGCCAAGATCCCCGACGGTCACGCTCCTGAGGGCACGGCGGAGGGTCGCCAACGCAGTGACCACGCAAGTCCACGACCCTGACCCTCGAGAGCCATGCCAGCCTTCCCCTACTGAGCCCAGGTAAGTTACGCACCCTCCTACCCTCTCGCCCACCCTCCTTCCCGCCCTCCTACCAGAGCCATGCATCCCACCCCGCTTCTGACCCTCCCACAGTTACGGGGAGGCTACTAGTGTTGTCCAGTTGAGGTGAGTACCTGATATATATATAGGTTTTCACTTCCTCTCCTCCCCTCAAGGTATTCCAGGTGTCTTGTGTTATGCGTAAGGTAACTAGTGTGGTGTGCTGTGCTGTTATGCGTAAGGTGACTGTGGCTGAGGTTGGCGTATTCTTGTGGATGTAAGAAAAAGTACAGGCTTTTCTTTTTTCGGGTGTTCCTGTTAGGGGTCCGTTTCCATCTCCTCTTGTGGTCTCCAACTTCCTCTGTCACGCCAACCACCTGCATGTTGCCCCTCACCAAATCCATAAACCTCCTCTTTGGCCTTCATTTTTCATCCTGCCTTTCACCTGCCTTCTGCATCCTTAAAAAATACTGTCACAATGTAAACCTTGAATAATTAGAAACCACTAAAAATAACGTACCACTGGAGGTCCTGCGCCAGACTGGTGGTAAAAGGCATTGATTGTAAAAGTACGTAGGTCGCCCTGAATACCGATGATAAGATGACAGCTTCCTTCACCGCTAACAAGCCTTTTTACCCTCACTTTACGCTACCTACTCCATGCATAATCCTTCATTTGCCACCTCTGTCCCCCCTTCACACCCTCCACCACCTTGGGCAACCTGACAGAAGCTAGTACATACATTCCTCCTTCCACCCCCAAAGGCATTCATTGCTCCACCATCACATCAGCCCCTACCCCACCCCACCCTCAGGTCCCCCCAGCATGCATCACGCGTCACCCCTCATCCAGCATCACCGCCGCGTACACTACCACCACGCCGCCACCCGTAAGCTGTTTGTCCCGCTCCATCCTGGTCACCACTGCCACAAACACTCCCTTAGCTAGCGTCTTATCGCCCCCAACCGTCACTGCTCGCCCTTAATGGAGGCGTCTACGTGGCGGTGATGACATACATAGAGCTAAGTGGCCTGTAGGTGCTCGACACGTTGATCCGGTTAATGGTATCCTGAGGGACCACCATGCACACCAGTCCCATTGCCAGGCAGCCATGCAGTCACCCGCCCTCCGTATGTCTTGCCTTACGTCAGCTCAAGGCCGCGAGAGGAATTTAGGTTACTCATTGAAAGGACTCTGAAAATTTAATGTATATTGTATGTATGCTTTGAGAACCCAACAAATTAGTCTTATCTTCTATGGCTATTCTTATTTCCCAAGGGCTGCCTGAGGGTTGGGGTGTAGCTGCATAGTAGAATTGCTGAATAATAGAATGGTAGAGTAGAAGTATATAAGGACGGAGCAACGAGGGCCTTCGTGTGTGATGAATTCCTTTGGTTGACTCGAGAGGAAAAAACAGGAGGAAGGCAAAGGCTCTGGAAGGTATCATTTAAGAAGGGCGACTCAGGGTTACTTTACTGTGCCTTCGAGTGGGAAGAACACTTGGTCTGACTCGAGAAGGAAGACCACAAGGAAGGCAAAGACTTTGAAAGGGATATCATTTTAGAAGGGGGTCTCAGGGTTACTTTACTGTGCCTTTGAGTGGGAGGGGCGCCGTTTGAACACTTGGTCTTATACTTGGGAGAGCAGACGACGAGGAAGATGAAGGTTCTCGGAGGTCTCATTTTAGAAGGGCGTCTCAGGGTAATTTTACTGTGTGTTGGCACCGTAAAAGCCATAGAGCGGATGTTATAACTGTCTGCAAACGGTGCCTTGAGGCGTCCGGAAGCAGGGGACTCTCCAACTGCCTTCATTCTCAGGGGTAAAGCTTCCTCCATTGCTGTTATTTTCCGAGCTAAAACATCCTTGTGTACTGTTGTTGAGCAAAGGAAGGGAGTGGGTGGGATATTAGCTCTTCTTCATCATTAAAGAGTTTGTAGCACACTTTTTTTTTTTTTTTTACAGCAAAGGAGACAGTTCAAGGGCGTAAAGAAAAAAAAAAAAAAAAGCCCGCTACTCACTGCTCCTGAATAGACCTACTTTCTTTATATTGGGGGTAAAACATCCTCTAGTGCTGTTATTTTCAGTGGTAAAACTTCTTTGTGTATACTGTTACGAGGCAAAGGAATGGAGTGGGCATAATATTAATTCTTCATTATTTTAGTTTTTTACACATTTGGATCTATATTTCTTAGGATGGCGGGGGGGGGGGGGAGGTTATTCTCGCTCCCTTCTTCGCGCAGACCAGCAGCCTTATGCTTTCCAAAGTGACCTGTTTGAGATTAATCAGCGTGTTCTATGTCATGGTCATCCGCCGCGGACGTTCATCACCATTAAAGTCCCGTGAATATGCTTCGTACCGGGGCATGAGTGGAACACGCGAGCCAGTGAGCAAGGCCGGGCCCTGGAAGCCCCTCAAGACGCCTCTCCGCTCCTGGCGTCGGGAGGTGAATCATTGTTATCATTGTCTCCCGGTGTTCCTTTCAAGCGGTGCGGTCGTCCTGCGGGGAGCTTTGTGGCTGGCTGGCCGTTTTCTTTTTACCGCCTCTCGCTGCTCCTCTTCCCTCTCAGCCCTCTCTCTGCCTATATACGCAGTTTCGCAGCTTGGGCATTTTGGTTGGTAGTATTCTGTGTAGCACCACACGAAATGTAATATAATCATTGGAGCAATACAAATGTTCTATGACTAGCATTCAGCTTGCATAATGAGTTTTATTATGCATAATGAGTTTCCTTATGCACCTTTATTTGGTTGTATCGATTAAACTGAATGATATAATGATAAAAAGAGCACATTCTCTTCCTAAATGTGTCAGTATCCACTGCCTCGGTGGCCCCTTGCTGTGCGTCTTGTCAGATTTGAGGACCACTGAGATGATTTTTGGCCCTCTGTTTGCCACTCTCCGCCACGCCCCTCGTGAGCCTCTCAGGACACTCCTCCGGCGGGAAGAGATGAATTCTGCCGCGAGACCCGAAAACCATTGTAATAAATATTGTCTGAACGCCACAAAGCGGCCATTACGACGCGACAGGCCGGAGGCATCACCGCCGCCGACTACTGTCCGGCGACCCGCGGCCCGGGGGCGTCCCGGCGTTGCCACAATGGCCGCTGACCACTTCATTACGAGGCGCGTGAGCCGCCACCTGGACCACCGGGAGTCTTTGTCCGCCGCGACGCCCTGCCCACCACGCAAGGCCGCCCTGCTGCCGCCGCCGCCCCGACGCTTCCACCACTCGGCCAAGTGTGGGCGGCACGGGCGGGGAATCTTCGTGTAAAATTATATGATTTCGACACTGTGTAATGTATTCGTCAGTGCTGATGCGTCGCTCATCTCGGAGAGTGGTGCTGTAGTGAGGGGCGGCAGCTGGCAACACTGTCGGGTCTTCTGTGTGTTTAGTGAAAGATAAACTAATTGTGTCTCCTCGCACTGAGTCGCCGCGGGGGGCCTCAAAGTGGCCGCTGCGGTTTCCTACACGTGTCCTGCCGGCGCTCCGTTCTTTCCCTGAACACAGGATGCCCACCGCCGCTGTGCTCTTTGGACACCCTTGGCAAGATCCTACACGAGGCATAAGCGCTTGAGATTGCTTTGATACAATACACCTCTTCCTTTACAAGTCCTTCCTCTCATGATTTCTCTTTTTACACCCGTCCTTCCTTTCCTGCTTGTCTGTCTACCTCTCGTGCCTCTCATCACCTGCTTGCTCTCACTTCTTCCACACACCGACACCTCCACTTCATTTTTACCTTATTCTCACCTGCGTTTCGTAACCCTGCAAACTTCTCCGAGTATCTTGCATCACTATCCATTTCCTTCCCCGCCTCCGCTCCCTCCGGTCCACATCCCTCCGCCCTGCCTGCTATCCTCCGCTCATCGATCCACCCACCACCACCCACCAGCCCTTCTAGCCACGCCACGCTCGTTTATTGCTCATCCATCGCGGTCGGGGCAGATTTACAGCACGGAATAAAAGCTTTGCCTTGTCTGTTCATTTTTAACTCCTAGCCGTCCAGCGCACGCCCCTGAACAGTCAGTCTCGGCCTCCAGAAAGGACCGCTCGCCGCCTCTTCTGCGCCCTCGCCCTCTTGAGTAACCGAAGGAGACTGACACCTCGACGAAGGACTGAGGTCGTGGGTCGCTCCGAGAGGTCGCATTAAGAGCTCTAAGTAGCGGTGATGAGTTTACGGGACATATCGAGCTGTATATC
>NC_066534.1:17602662-17645162 GCF_024679095.1 Eriocheir sinensis
TCTATTCGTCATGCTTTTGTTTTGTTTGCCTATTATTGCCTTCACTTATTCTGTCGTCTATATTATGGCTCTTCTTTTCCCTTCTTTTGGCTTATTTCGTTTATTTTCTCTTATTTCCTTCCATTTTCTATCATTTTCCTGTTCCTTTATTAGTTATTCTTTTGTTTTCTTTCCTTATGATTACCTTCACTTATTCTATCGTCTATATTATGGCTCTTCTTTCCCTCCCTTTTGTCTTATTCTGTTATTCTTTTGTTTTGATTTCCTCATTTATTGTCTCATTTCTTTATTGTTTCTCTCATTTCCTTTCGTTTTTCTTTTTGTTTTATTTCCTTATAGTAATTTCCTTCACTTATTGTCTCCTTTTCTGTATTATTTTTCTCTTTTCCTTTGTTTCCTTTCGTTCCCTTATTCTATTGTTTTATTCCCTTATCGTAATTTCCTTCACTCATTCTCCCCCTTCCTTTATTATTTCTCTTTCCTTTCATTCCCTTATACTTTTGTTTCGCTTCTTTATTGTCCCCGTCACCCATTCTCGACGCCTTATTTATCACTTTCATTTCTCTGTCTCTCATGCTTCATTTTCGTTTAACATTAGTAGTAGTAGTAGTAGTAGTAGAAGTAGTAGACACAGGACAATAGATCGAGCCAGAAGAACGCAAATGCTATTCGTTACAAAATCTACAACCCCGACACACCAAAGACAGAGAATTAATGAGAAAGAGAATGAAATAAAAATTGTAGGTCCGGTAATCTGAGAGGAACAAATAACAAGAAATAAGTAAGATAAAATGTAGAAACATTCATTAATAGTTTGTTTTTTTGTTCCCATTTTTGTAATTTTTCATATAAATTTGTGTTATGTTTGTGTATGTTTGTATATAAATGGTTTTGTGGTGGTAGAGAGAGAGAGAGAACGAATAAGGATTTAAAGCAAAGTTACAGGGAAGGGATTGTCAGTGTGTCCCTTCCCTCCCCTTCCCTTCCCCTCCCTTCCCTTCCTCTCCCTCCCTCCTTTCTTCCCTCCCTCCCTCCTGCTGTTTCCTTAGTCCCGTTGGCCACCAGGACTCATTAGTGGGTCAGTAAATGCTTAATTGGCCGTTAGACGTGTGTGTGTGTGTGTGTGTGTGTGTGTGTGTTATGTTCCTCTACTTTCCTTCATCGCCCATCTGTTTGTGAGTAAATAAGTGTGTGTGTGTGTGTGTGTGTGTGTGTGTGTGTGTGTGTGTGTGTGTGTGTGTGTGTGTGTGTGTGTGTACTTGGGTCCGCGTACACGGTGGGAATATTTCTTATCATGACCTAGTATCAACTCTCTCTCTCTCTCTCTCTCTCTCTCTCTCTCTCTCTCTCTCTCTCTCTCTCTCTCTCTCTCTCTCTCTCTCTCTCTCTCTCTCTCTCTCTCTCTCTCTCTCTCTCTCTCTTTCTCTCCTCTCCTCCTCCTCTTCCTCCTCCTCCTCCTTGTCTTTCCTTTCCATCCTCCACCTTTCTATCCTCTTCTTTTTCCTTCTAATTCCCCTTTGTCCTTTCCTTCTTCTTCCTCTTTCCTTCCCCTTCCATTTTCTTCCATTTCCCTTCTCTCTCTTTCCCTCCCCTCCTGTTTTCCCCTCCATTTTCCCTCTTACTTCTCCTTTCCACTCTCTTGTTTCCTTCCTATTTAATTCCCCTTACTCTCCCTCTCCTATTCCTTTACCCACTACACTCTCCTTCCCTCCTTCTCCCCTTCTCCTTTCCCTTCCCCCCTCTCCTTTCCCTTTCCGTAACCCTTTCCCTACCTCCACCCTCTCTCCTTTCTCTTTCCCTTCCCTCTCCCCCTTCTCTCGTCAGTAGCTCTCTCTCCTTTGTCAACAACCTTCCTCAGATCCCATCAAGCGTTTCATCTTCGCATAACTGGAAAGATATTCGTGTCCTCTCCAGTATCACTCTCCCATCTCTCGCTTTCCTCTAGTTTCCCCTTCCCACTCCTTCGTTATCTCCGTTTTCTTCCTATTATCTCTTTTCCTTGTGTGTTCTTGTAGGAGAGAGGATAATAGTGAAAGAGAGAAAAGAGAGAAAGTAAGAAAGAAAAATAAGGTCATAAGAGGATAATATTTATAATGAACATCTTAAGTAAGTACGCAAGGAGTCTGCAAGAGCCCGCTGGGTCTGTTCAAGGCAGCTCCTGTGAACCTAACCCCACCTAATATCACTGTCCACTGTTCTTTCTTTCTCCCACTCTGTATCTTTCTTTCCCCAGTGTTCTTCCCACACTCACAGTCACTAACTTTTATTTCCTCCCTGATCCATAAAGCAAAACATAACATAACCGCCCTCTATCGCTTTTACCTACAACGAAAATGATCCCCTTCTCTTTCTCTATGTCTACCCTCCCTATCTATCTACTGATCTCTCCCTTTAGTCCGTTCTCCCTCACACTCCATCAGAAAAAGAACGAACATCACTACTACACTCAATCGCGAATATTGGCCGGAAGAGCATTATACCCTCTCTATCTGTATCTACCTATTATCTCTTCCTTTTGTTCCCGAATATCACGCACACACACCGCCTCTGTCTCTCCCTCACTCTCCCTGCAGCGAATATTACCCTCTTTATATCCATCTATCTATCTATCTCTTCCTCTGTTACACGCACATACGTTGAGTCTCCCTCTTTCTCTCACTCTCCCACTCCCTGCAGCGAACATTACCCTTTTTATATCCATCTATCTATCTATCTCTTCTTCTGTTACGGTACGCATATACGTCCACTCTCCCTCTCTCTCTCACTCTCACTCTCCCTGCAGCGAACATTACCGCCCTCTATCGGGAATGACATCAGGGACTCACAAAATAAACGAACAAGCGGACGGACGCCAGTATAATGATTTGGGAAGATAATCCGCCGGGCGACGCGCTGCCAATCTGCCACAACAGTGTTCGCGATGCTCATCTGTTTGCCCGCCGACAACACGGAGGTTCCAATGCCCTTCAGAGGCGCGTCCCGGCGTCCCCTCCGTCACAATGGCAGCCTTTATCTCTCCGTAATGTATCACCCGACAGTCAATTAGCTTCAATTACACGCTAACTGCTGGCATGACGCTGCTATTGTGTGCGCTGGCCAGTTATGGAGGGGAGGGGGAGGAGGAGGAGGGTGACATGGACGAGTAGGAGGAGGAGGAGGGATGAGTCGAGAAACGGTGTCACGGTGGCTTCGATACTGACACCCTCTTTCCCTCCTCTGTCTCTCCCTCCTCCTCCTTCTCCTCCTCTTCCTCATCCTCCGTTTACTCTTTCTCCTATACTTTCCCTTTCTCCTGCTTTCGTTGCTTCTGGTATACACTACTATCGATATCATTGTTATTATTACCATTATTACTATCGTCATTATAGTATCATCATCGTCACTACATATATACAATCAAGGTTCACACAACACACGGACAGGAAACAGAGGAACGGAATTAGAAGCAGAAAGTTAAATAGATATGATAAGAATATTAAGGAGATTAGAGGTTTAGGATTTGAGCGAGAGAGAGAGAGAGAGAGAGTAAAAAAAGAACAGTTATCACCACCAATACTTCCAACACCTCCATCACCATCACCACTATCACCACCACCACCACCATCACCATCACCACCATCACCAGGGAACACTTCATCAGGATTACACGATTGCTCACGTCACCACCAGCCTCCCCCCCCCCCCCTTCCTCTTACCCCCTCTAATCTCCCCACCTTGCTCCTCCACTCCCCATCCTTCCCTCTCCCCAGGCATCTACTCTTCTCAAACTCCGCTCCCTCTCTCCTCTCCCCCGCCCTTTCCCCTCCGTACATTCCCACCCTCTCCCCCATACACTCCCCTCCCCTCCCATATCATCTCCCTCTCTCCCCCTTTCTTCTCGTCCATACATAAACTCATCACAAACCCCTAGTTGTTATTCCCTACTTAAATGTCATAGATTCTCATAAAACATACATACATTATTATGAAGCATGTTTTTTTTTTTTTTTTTTTACTGGAGGTCATGTTTTTATTTATTCCTACGTTTATTTTCCTTCGATGTGTGGTGTTGGATTCTTTCTGTATAGGTTTGGTTGCGGAAGTTAAGGTCGTGTTTATGATGTTTGTGATTCGATTTTGTTATGCAAGATCCGCTCGAATACAAACATTTTATTTTATGATTGTTTCTTGCAGTTTTTCTCTTGATTCCCTGTTGAGTTGTTTTTTTCAAGCTTTCGAGTCTCATATCACATGCGTCTTTGTGGTTTAGAATCGCTTTATAGGAAGATCTAATTATATATGAAGTTCGAGTCAAGTTCTATATATTTATCTGTCTTTGTTACTTTCAATTCTGTTAGCAAATACGTTTATAGACTTCGATCTCTGAGTCACTTTATCGCTCTGTTCTAGTTGTATTTAATTAAAGCTTTCGATTCCGTTAGCACATGCATTAATAGTCTTCAAATCCTTCTATGATTCTCGCTGCATTATACGTTCAAAGTTTTCAATGTCTATATACTTGCTATGTTTGTTGTTCTCGATTCCTTTTGCATCACACGTTTATAGGCTCGATTCCTTATAGTTCAAGTTGCGTTTAGTGTTTTCGACTCTTAGCACACACATTTGGAGCCTTGATTCTGTTACCACATACATTTGTAGCTTTCAGTTCCTTGTTTTAGTTTTTCATTAGCTTTCGATTCTGTTAACACTTGCATTTATAGTCTTCAATACCTCCTATGATTGTGGTTTTATTTATAGCTTTCGATTCTGTCACCAAATACGTTTATAGTCTTCCATTCCTCAGTTCCATTCGTGTTTGTTATTTTCGAGTCTGTTAGCACACACGTTTATTGTCTACGTTTGTTGCTTTGGGTCTCTCAGCAAACGTTTGCCTTGTTTACCCTCGCCACGTCAGGAGGGCCCTTCAAGCTGCGAGGGCGCTTCACAGTTGGAGGCATAATCGTGGGGGTTTAACTTCCATTTTGGCGCCACCTGGTCCCCGCCGCCTGCACCGACCTGCGGATCATTAATTGTGTTTATGTACTCCTCTCGTGAAGGCTGGGTAGGGGGGAGAGGAAGGAGAGAGGAAGTAACAGAGAGGGAGTGAGGGATGGGGAGAGGGAGGAGAGACAGGGGAGCGGATGGAGAGGAAGGGGAGAGGAGATAACAGGGCTCAGAGACGGGCCTGTGCAGAGATTACCGATACTGTATCATGTTATTGGGGGATTAGATACACACACACACACACACACACACACACACACACACACACACACACACACACACACACACACACACTTTTTGTTTTGTTTTGTTGTTGTTGTTGACGTTGAATGGAGAATGTTTTTTTTTTCCTCTTTAATTCTCTCATAGACGTTTTATTTTTCAGTATATTTATGTTTTAGGTATGTAGATTCTTTCCCCAATAAACACACACACACACACACACAGTCATAATCTTATCATAAGCAACCAATATTTTCTCCTTCAGTAGTATATCATTCTCTCTCTTCCTATCTATCACTCCCTCCATTGTCTTACCTCCCTCCCTCTCCCTCCCTCTCCCTCTCCCTCTCTCCTCACTTAGCCAGTCCTGCAGCCACCCTCGCTCCTGCCTCCACCTCCTCTGTGCTTCTCCTGTCTCCCTTATCGCCATCCATCCTGCGTTCCTTCATCTCCCTCCCTTCATCCTCCTCCTCTTCTCTTTGTCTTTTACCTTTCTCCATTCCTTTCTCACCCTCTCTCTCTTTCTCTCTCTCTCTCTCATTCCTCTTTTCTTTATCTCTCACTTCCCACTCTCTGTCCTTCCCTTTCACCTTCCTCCTTCCTCTCTTTATCTCTTCACCTCTCCTTTTCCTCTCTGCCTCTGTCCCTCGACCTCCCTTCCTTTCTCTCTCCTCATCCCCTCTCTCCCTGCTCCTCGCCTACCTCTCCCTTCCCCCCCTTCTTATCCCTCCCTCCTTCAGTTCAATCAATTACCCTCGACACGCCCCGTAATGTATTCCTTCCTTATACGACCCGCGAGTCCGGATTTACATATTAAAGAAGAGACAATGATGGCGCGCGGGAACCCTTCGATGGCAGACTCATCCATTTTCATTTTTTCCAATTATTTAGTCGTCCCCCCTCGCGCGCCCTCTTGAGAGAATGGGAGGGGGGGGGGGTTAAGGGGGTTGGTTTAAATGGGTGGTTATTGGGTATGGATTTAAATGCCATGGCGTGACGGGTTGCGGGGAAGATTAAGCGGATTAAGACGATAAAAAGATGTTCAGGAAGGAATGGAGGGGGTAGGGGTGAGGGGAGAGAGAGAGAGAGAGAGAGAGAGAGAGAGAGAGAGAGATGAGCTAAAATAAAAGGAATTATAGACATGAATAAGAAAAGGCAAAGAAAAGAAAGTTGAAAATACGATCACCGGCTACATTTTTTTACGTCATTTTAAAAAGTTAAATTATTATTGGTTGTGAAAGAAGGAATAAACAAAAAAAGTAAAATGACGTAATGATGACGCAAGCAATGATGATGATGGTGATAATAAAAGTAAGAGGAAAACAACAACAGTGATGATGATAATGATGATAATGGTGATAATTACAAGAAGGGAATAACACGAAAAAGGAATAGAAGAAGAAAAAGAAGACGAAGATGAGCAAGTTAAGAAGAAAACAAGAAGGAGAAAAAGAGGAGGAAGAAGAAGAAGAAGAAGAAGAAAGAAAAATAAAAAAGGAAAGGAAGAAAGAAAAAGAAAAAAGAAAAATGAAATAAAAAACACAAAGGACAAAGAAAAAGAAGAAAAATAAAGAAAACAGGAAAAATCGAATAGGAAAAAGAAGAGAACAAGATAAAAAACAAGAACAGGGAGAAGGAAAACTAGCAGACGAATAACAACAACAACAACAACAACAACAACAATAATAATAATAATAATAATAATAATAATAATAATAATAATAAACAATGCAATAAGCCTCTGTTCCCGCCACCGCCGCGCGCCGCCTGGGCAAACATGGCTTATAATGTTTATGTGAATTCTCTCCTTGTACGTCGCTCTCTGTTTTTCTCTTCGTCATGAGGCATAAAGACTTACACAAACTGACAAACACACACACTCACACTCACACTCAACTTCTCTTCCTCCTCCTCCTCCTCCTCCTCCTCTTCCTCCTCCTCTTGTTTTCGCACCTTCTCCCAGGTTTCTTTCTCTTCCTCCTCCTCTTCTTTTTTTTATACTGCAACTACCTCTCTTTTTTTTCTTCTCTATCTATCTTCTTCCTCCTTCTACTTCTCTTTTCCCTGCCTCATCATCCCCTTTCCTCTTCTTCTTCCTCTTCTTCCTCTCTTCTTCATTTTCCGATTTTTTTTCTACTGCTTCTGCTTCTCTGTTTATCCTCTTTTTCTTCTTCATCTCCTTTCTTCACCCTCCTTTTTTGCTACTGTTTCTTCTTCCTTTTCTTTTTCTTCTTCTATTTCCTCCTCCTCCTTCTCTTCCTCCTCGTCCTTCTCCTCCTCCTCTCCCTCATCGTCCTTGTCTCTGTCCTTGTCCTTGCCCTTTTTCTTCACTGTCTTCCTCTTCTTCCTATCCTCTGTCTTCCTCCTCCCCCTTTATCTCCTGTATCTCCCACGTCTCCTCTTATTTTTATCCTTCATTTCTCTATTGCTTTCATCATCTTCGTCTCCTTCATCTGTATCTTCATTTAATTTCTCTTCCTTCACCTTCTTTTCCGTCTCCTCCTCCTTCTGTCTCCTCCTCCTCCTCCTCTTTTTGTCATGCCTAGTAATAATAATAATAATCTCGTATTTGTCTAGTAATTTACAGGTTGTGTGTCATCTTTCTACTGCTGGATTTGTTAGCGTCTCGAAAGGAAGAATATATTATGCATTATTTATTCTTTTTCAAGTGTTTTATAGGAACGTAACTACATATGAACATTAGGAGTCTACGAGAGGTTACATAGTTGGTCTACTCATTGCTGTTCTTGTAGTTCTAACAGTACCTTTACTTTTTTTACGAAGTTTAATATTCATTCTAATTTTTTTGTTGTTGCTGTTGCTGTTGTTCAGGGTGTCATTGGCTTCATTTCAAACCCTTTCTTTCAAACTATGTCTTCTTCGTATCTTACTTGGAACGATATATTTATGATGTCCTTGTTTTGTTATGAGTTATTTCTATCCTTCTCTGTCTCTTTTCTTCCCTTTTCCTGTGTCCTTTCCTCCATCTCTTTCTTTTTTTTCTCTACTTCCGTCTATCTCTGTATTATTTCCTCCCTCCTTCCCTTCTTCTATCAATCCAGTTTCACTTATATACGAATCTGGCTCTTTAACATTCTCTCTCTCTCTCTCTCTTCTTTTCTGCATCCTCTCCTTTATCCCTTTCTCCTTTTCTATCTTCATCCATTCTTTCCTTCTTTCTTCCCTTCCTTTCCCTTCCTTTCCCTCCCTTTGTCCCACCCTCTCCCTGTTGCCATCTATCCATTATCATATCCTCTCGTCTCTCCCTTCCTCCTCCTCCTCCCCCTCTTTCTTCATCCACATCCAGCCTTTCAATCTGCCCTCCTTCTTCTTCCATCTGTCCGTCCTTCTGTCTATTGTTACATCATCCATTCCTCTCTCCCTTCATCCTTCTCTTTCGTCATCAATCTCTTGCTTCATCCCTTCTTCCTTCCAACCCTATACATGCCTTCCCCTTCCTTGTTCCCTCTTCCCTTCCCTCCCATCCTACAACCTCGCTCCCTCTCTCCCTTCCTCCCTATATCATCCACTCCTCTCTCCTTCCTCGTCTTCTATCTCTTGCTCCTTTCCTTCTTCCTTCCAACCCTACATGCCTTCCCTTCCTTGTTCCCTCTTCCCTTTCCTCCCATCCTACACCCTCGCTCCCTCTCTCCCTTCCTCCCTACATCATCCTTCAGAGTTCGACATGATTCTCTCCTCCGTGTGCCATTTAGACTCTCTTACCTGCCTGGTGTCAATGAGGCGGCTCCCCGGGGTGGTGCTGGCCTCCTCCTCCTCCTCCTTTTCCTCCTCCACCCCTGCGATGCCCCGCCGGCCAAGACACGTTCGTTACCACCTCGGAGCTCGAGAATTCAATTTAGTGGAGAGCGCCAGGGAAGGTTGGCGTGATGATGTGAATTACGAGGAAGGCGAGGGTGGTTAGGAGGCTTGGCTGGAGGGTATGCAGGTGTGTGTGTGTGTGTGGGCGTAAGGGGGATGGGTGGGTGGGTCGGGGGAGGGGGGGGGATGAGTGGTGGGGTGAGGGTGTCTGTATGTGTGAATCTGTATCTATGTAACTGTCTTTATGTCTGTGTCTATATATAACTTTATGCCTGCGTCTGTCTGTCTGTCTATAAGTCTGCATGTCTGTCGGTGTATAAGTTGCGGCTGCCTGTGTGCGTGCGTGCGTGCGTGTCTGTGTATAACTGTATGCTTGTGTCTGTCTGTGTGTGTGTGTGTGGGTGTGGGTGTGTGTGTAACTGTATGTATGTCTGTTTCCTTACTTGTATATGCATGTGTCTGTGTATTGTGGATGCCTGCCTGCTTACGTGTGTGTGTGTGTGCGTGTGTGTGTGTGTGTGGGCGGGCATGGGCAAGCTGGCGGGCGGGTAGGCGAGGGTCACAGGCGCTAATGAGTGTTAATGGCGGCGAGAGAGCCATGTTTGCCGCCGCCATCAGGACCCGCGCGTCATAATGCCCACTAATCGCCGCTTATATTGGGACAAGCCGCCTCGCACCTCGCCCCGAGATACACGAGACCTATTCTGAAACGGCCTCAAATTATACGAGTACACAGCACGGCCGGCCCGGGGGAGAGTGTTGGGGGGAGGGGGGGGGACACCGTAAGAAACCCCCAGAGACTTTTTTTCTTCTTCTTCTTTACCTGGAAACGCTCATACTGTGCGAGTCTTCACTTACCTGTTTATTAGCACCGTTTTGTCCGCACCTAGTGAGGAGGAGGAAGAGGAGGAGGAGGAGGAGGAGAAAAAGAAGAGGACAGTTACCTTGTTTATGGAAGAATCTTTGTGCCTTGTTTTACTCTCTGGAAGGTTAGGTAGATTTGATTTCTCTCTCTCTCTCTCTCTCTCTCTCTCTCTCTCTCTCTCTCTCTCTCTCTCTCTCTCTCTCTCTCTCTCTCTCTCTCTCTCTCTCTCTCTCTCTCTCTCTCTCTCTCTCTCTCTCTCTCTCTCTCTCTCTCTCTCTCTCTCTCTCTCTCTCTCGCAACCCCCTCCCCCCTCGTGTTGTTCATCAGTGTGTGTATTGTGGTGGATGAGCTGAGGTGGTGGTGGTGGTGGTGGTGGTGGTGGTAACAGACCTCCATTGTTTGCTGTTGAGGGAGTGTATTAATATTTCTGTTGTCATTGTTCCTGCTGCCGCTGCTTCTGTTTCTGCTGCTGCTGTGTCTCCTGCTGCTGCTGTTACTGCTTATGATGGTATTGATGATGATAATAGTAATGATAATATTTTTCTTTTTGCATTCTCTTATTCTTCGTCTTCATCCTAGTCTGTCTTAGTCTTTTTATTTCAACTCTTATTATTGTTATTATTCAAGTTCTTGTTCTTCTTTTTTATGTTAATGATAATAGTAACGGTAACCTTTTCTTCTTTTCTTCTTCTTTTCCTCCTATTATTCCCACTCTTCCTCTTATTAATATCCGTATACATTTTCTTATTATTATCATTTTTATTATTATCATTATCTTCATTACGTCATCATAATCAACATATTTTAGTTTCGTTTAGGATCATTACATACCTATTTCATATACTTTTCTTCTTCTTCTTCTTATTATTATTATTATTATTATTATTATTATTATTATTATTATTATTATTATTATTATTATTATCATCATCATCACCTTCATTACGTCACCATGATTATCATATTTTACATTCGTTTAGGTTCAGCAGACGAGGCGCTTATCACCTGAGCACATATCACAACCACAAGTAAAGTTATAAATCGTAGCGTCGTTTGGCTCGCTCGATAATGGTTATGGCGTGTCCCTAAAACACTTACTACCGCATGATATTTACGGCGCCCTTACTTTTATATTTGCCTCAGCATAAGTACCTCCTGCGTTTTTTTCCCCCTCTTTTTGTCTCATTCAGCCCGCACATCCTTCCTCTCTGTCAGCACCTCACCCTCGTACCCTGATCCCCCTTCTCCATCGTCCGCCCAACACGTCTTCGTCACCCACTAACTCGTCACCGTCACGGGCACATCACCGCTCGCTCCCTCACGTCCTCCCGCCGCCACCACTACCTTCCCCGCTCCCCCCGCCCGCCGCCCCCCGCGCCGCAATGGCCTCCCCGTCTTGTTACAGAAGAAAATATGGTCCCGCACCCTCATTTTGTTCTATCACGGGCGCTTAGGCATACACCGGATAGGCGGCCCACCAAATTGCCCAATTCCTTCCTAAATTGCATTCCAAATGTGGGCTGTAAAAATGTCAATAATGCCACTTATCCCTCGCCCCGCCCCTCGGTCGGGGTTGCAGCGCCATCCTTTACCGGCGCGTTTGTGTGTTGTTTGCCCGCGTTTACCTGAGCGGCGAAATCTTCATTCCCGTGTGTAATGTGTTCAACAGTTCCTTAGTGTTGTTATAAAAGCCCCGGAGGTGATGTAATGCGTCCAATTAGCGTGTGGAGGCGGCGACGGCCTGGCGCGGCGGGAGGGGCGGCGGGGACGCCCCCGAGCGTGGGAACACCAATGTGGCCGCCGCGCCTCACACGCCGCTCAGCCAATCATCGGCCGCCTCGCCGTCTTCAGCTACTCACTTATTGCCGCAATATTAAACACAATCCAAGGCATTCATGCAGCCCAGAGATAAAGAAAATGACGAACGACTTTAATAAACACCACCTCATAACGTTGCTTCGTGATGTTCGAGAAAAGACAAGTGTAAAATAATGTTTAGCTGCCCGGCGCCGGGGACCGTCGGCAGCTCCCACGCGGAGCCGCCCGAGGGGCAAGACAAATGATGCCGCAGATCAGTCGACAAATTGGCCGGTGCTAGACAGTCTGGCCCAGCATCCTCCCGCCGTGATCACCGCGCTGCCACGCCGCCGCCCGCCACGCTTGGAGCAGTGGTTAATTTCTTTGATTAATGATGTTGAACGGGACGGTGAGCCGCTGAAACAGAGTGAAGCTTACTTCAGGAGTCCACCGCCGCTGACCAAGACACACACACCTCCGAGGACCTCCGCAGCAGACCACAGGATGACGATGGACCTCATGTCCGGCGAGGCGCCCCTCAAGATGCTGTCTCTGGGCACCGCCGGCCTGGGCAAGGATACGGCGGCGCTGCTGGAGGAGCGGACGCCCACCACGCCCGAAGGTCTCTGGCGAGCCTTCCTGCAGGGCTCCCACCACCACCATCACCACCTCCACCACGCGCCGCCCACTTCCGCCGCCCACAGAATGGACTCATTAGGTGGGTGGATTTGGTCTCATTTCTAAAAGACAAAACAGTTGACTGTTAACTGATTTCACCGCCTGTGTCTGTAGTGCGCCCATAACGTCAGCGAGGGAAGGAACAGCCGGGTGAGGAGGCGTAGGTTCCGGGCAGCCAGCATGCCACCGACGCCCCGCCTGTCGCTGACACCCTGGTTTTTAAAATTCATTCACATTTTTATCATTCTAACATCGGAAAACAGTAACACTAGACGTCGTTACGCGTGCAATTGCAAAGGTGTGTTTTGCGTATTGATTTGTGTTATGGTTCCACGATTTATTTCTTAATTTTTGATCTGACGGCAAACTCAGCGGTGACATGTGGTCCGTCCCGCGTCTTAAGTCCGCCACCGAGTTACTCAGTTCTAGCTTGGTGTTTGCTCGGCGGGCATTGACGCGGACGGGTTGTTTGCACTGCTGGTCTACATTATTTGCTCTGCGATTGTCGACGTCCATTACAGTCGCTCTTCGCCCGTGTCGCGCGCTGAGTCGCTCATGACTTGTCCATCATAGAGCAGGAGTCTTGTTTGGTGCTACAACAACGTGAATCAAGAAGCTTCCGAGGGAGATTTGTATATTTATTTGTGTATTTAGGGAATGATAAGGGGGTGCATTCGTGTCGTAGTGTAGTTAATTAATTAAACAGTCTGCCTCTGCAAGATTCAAGGGAGGGCACTGAGAGATAAGACTCGTATCTGATGAGACAGAATCGTACACAGCACTGGTACACAGCAGCTATCCGCGGTCGACAGGGGGTAGGTAGGTCGGAGCGGTAGCAAATGACCCTAAAAATATCGTTTATGGAACTTTCATATTAACAAAGATCAGACGTTGCATAAGAGCGGACTGTATAATGAGACTAACAATAGATAAAACATTAACAAAAGGCACACAAGTTATATTTTGCAATAGGCCAGGGGAGGAGAAGCGAGGTAAAATGTTGATAAAGTCCACCAATAGTTACAAGGAATAAGACAGACAAACCAATAAAGATAAAATATTAAGAAAGATTACACGATGGTCGCTGTAACGAAAACTAGTCAAGACGTGCAACTAAAAGGAAAGTGGAAATATAGAGGAGAAAAAAAAAAAAAAAACATTAGCCTAACGACCAGTGCAGGGTGGCTGAAAAGGTGGGATGCAGATGTCATAGATTAGTTATATTTGTAAAATTAAATAAGAGAGAAAGAAAGGGGCCAAGAAAAAGTCATGGGAGGTGAAGTGTAGAATTCATTGAAGGCGAAAGCAATTTAGAAGATACGGTTGGTGTTTCCGTTGACTTTTTTTTTTTTTTTTTGTTGTTGTTGTTAGGGAGAGCTTGCAACCCAGCAGACATCACTTTCTCCTTTCTCCTCCCTTTTCCTCCTTCCTTTTCCTCAATCTCGACGGACCGCTTAATCTTTGTTCTCTTGTTCTTGTGTGTTCTTAACCCGGTAGCAGCGGGGATCATGTTTCTTAATGGTCCCTCTAAGCGAGAAAAATGAGAAAAAATCACCCCTCACACAAACCATTTCATAATATATATCAAAGCATTTGTGATCAGATTATGTATCATCAATTTTGGGGGGTTTATATCATGGCACAAATTTGGTCTGTCGCTGCTACACGGTGAAGCCACAAATTTGGCCCGTCGCTCCTACACGGTGAAGCCACAAATTTGGCCCGTCGCTGCTACACGGTGAAGCCACAAATTTGGCCCGTCGCTGCTACACGGTGAAGCCACAAATTTGGCCCGTCGCTGCTACACGGTGAAGCCACAAATTTGGCCCGTCGCTGCTACCGGGTGTTCTTAATGCCAGGGTTGTCTCACAGGTCATGGGGGCTCTAAAAGGCTGTGTGTTTGATTTCATTGCGATCATAAGTGTTTTTTGTTTTGTTTTTCATTCTGTCACTGGAAACGTTGTAATATCGCAGGAGTGTAAGTTTTCTGTTTTTATTACATTTTTTTCATTTTTTTTTTCATAGCAATTATTATTATCATTACTTTCATTGTAATTAATTTTTGTTTTATTATTATTATTATTATTATCATTATTATTATTATTATTATTATTATTATTATTATTATTATTATTATTATTATTATTATTATTATTATTATTATTATTGTTATTATTTATTATTATCATTATTATTATCATTATCATTATTATTATTATTATTATTATTATTATTATTATTATTATTATTATTATTATTATTATTATTATTATCATTATTATTATTATTATTTTCATCGTCATAATCGTCGTCATCATCAGCAGCAGAGAACAGCATCCTAACACTTCCTCTTCGGTCCTTTTAACCCCCGGAAGAGACCTTTGCCGCGACTCCTCTTTTGGTCAACCACTTTCCCTTTTAGTCCTCTTGGTCGTGGCGGTCGTGGTGGTGGTGGTGGTGGTGGCGATGGTGGCTGTAATGGCTGATGGTAGCGGTTGTGGTTGTGGTGGTGATAGTGGTGGTAGTATACCTTACTAACCAATATCTACGCACACCATTTTATTCACAAACATACTAACTTACATCCATGAATAATACAGTAAACTCAGACTCACAAACATATATACCGACTCACATATCGGACTGACGGACATCCCCCCCCCCACACACACACTCACTCACTCACTCACTCACTCACTCATTCACTCACACATGTACGTTTCCCATTCTTCACTCCACGCATTACTGACTCATTCACGAACTATACCCATTTATTATTCACATACGCCCTCATACACACACACACACACACACACACACACACACACACACACAGATACATACATACATAACCAAGCTCAGTGATTTTAGCCTAACACGTGTAAGGAAATATAGCTACACATATATGCACCAAATCCATCCCTAACGAATCTTATTTAACTACATTGCACCACCATCACCACCACTACCATCACCATCACCGCCGCTATTACTGTCTTTATATTGATTTGGGTATTATTAATTTCCTCTTTCATTTAACTTTTTGAATTTAGATTATTTCGGTGTTTTCCTTCATCTACTTTTTAAATTATTGGAGCATTATATTCCAGGCTTTTTTTTCCCGTTTAGTATAGAAAATAAATGTTTTAGTTTAAATATCTACTACTATCTACTACCACTACCACCACTACTACTACCATCGCCACCACCACCAACAACAACACCACTAACACCAAACACCACCTCTATCACCACCACCACCGCGTCTCAGGAACTCGTGTATCTCCTTCGTCAGGTGCAAAGTAACACCTGGAAGCTGGCTTCCTGTCTCACCTGTCCGCTTGTTTGCCTTTCGCCGCTTTATCGGAGTCACCAACAAACACACACACACACACACAAACCCACGCTGACTTTTACTTTCGCGGCTGGCACTCAGTTTACAAGACTCTCTCATCACCACCTCCATCACCACTAACTGTAACACCACCTTCATAACTCATCACCACCAACATATTCATTCATTCTCACCTCTGTCACCACCAAACAACACCATTTTCATCACTCATTACCATCACAGTCATTCTTTCTCATCACCGCTATCACCACCATCTTCATCACTCATCAACATCACAGCATTCCTTTACCCACCACCTCCACAACTTCTCTCACCATCACCATCAGCATCACTCACCATCCAGCTTCGTCATCACCAGCATCACCATCGCACCTGTCTCTTCAACTCCACATAACCAGTCACCCGTACAACTACCAGTCATCACTTAGAGACTGATTAATAACTTACATTTGTTGATTTTGCCATTTCCTTGAACGCTCCCACGCACCCACGCCTCGCCTACGCACACACACACGCCCCCCCCATCCCCCACACATATACACATCCCAACCCCTGCACCCCCCTCACACACCCTACACTACACGTATTTCATATTCCTTCAAGGCTTTTTAAACTCTTTTAGGCACACGTATACACCAACACTCACCTCCTCGAAAACACCCATGCATTTTCCTCACCCCCATTCTGATTAACCCGGTAGCAGCGACGGGCCAAATTTGTGGCTTTACCGTGTACCAGCGAGCGACGGGCCGAATTTTTGCCATGATATAAGCCCCCAAAAATAGATGATGCATAAACTGATCACAAATGCTTTGGTATATATATATTATGAAATGGCTTGCGTGAGTTATGATTTTTTCTCATTTTTCTCGCTTAGAGGGGCCTTTAAGAAACATGATCCCCGCAGCTACCGGGTTAACCCAGCCCTTCCTCATAACCACATCCACACACTCAAACGGTAACTCCTAAACCTAAGCTGATACGTACTCACCCAAACATACGTCCCGACACACACCCACATACCCACACATATTGAACACATACCCATAGACACACACCTTATTCCTCCTCCTCCTCCTCCTCCTCTTCCTACTCCTCCACTGCTTTGTACACCTGTTAAGTATCGCCCGCCCACACCTGCACCGTCACCCATACCAACACCCACGCACCTTACACCACACACCTGCTCATTATCACCTTTCCCTTCTCTCCCCCGCAGATCGGCCGCTCTCCCCCGAGTCCCCCGGGCCCCTGCTGCCTCCCCCGCCCCCCGCGTCGCTGGGTGGAAGGACGTCCCCGCCCTCGCCACACACAGCCCTCCCCGCCTCCTGCGACGGCTCAGGTGGGTTTTGTTTGGGGTTTTAACTGTTTGTTGTGGTTTATTTATATTTTTTTCTTTTTAAGCTAAGTCTGGAGTCTCCATAATTGTTGCTTTTTGTTTGTTTGTTTGTTTGTTTGTTTTCTTTGAGATTTTTATTACTTTCATTATATATCAATTTGCATCTGTGAGGTTCTGGATTCTTCTTGTTTATTATTTTTTGTTTCTCTTATTTTTTTATGAAGTTTTTTTTTATTAACATAATAGATCGGGTTGCCTCGGTGACGTTCATTTATTTATATTTTCTTCTAAGTTTCATTTTTTTTTCCAATACAAAGTAAATTTATGTCGATCATGTTAATTTGGGTATTTTTTCCTTCCACTTTCCACCATAAAAAAGCAATTTGTAGGTGATGTTCGTTTGCTTATGTGTTTGTTTTCTTGAATGAGTGTTTTTCTTTTCAATATATTTTTAAGGATTTGTATTCGATGCTTAGTATATATATATATATATATATATATATATATATATATATATATATATATATATATATATATATATATATATATATATATATATATATATATATATATATCGCCATTTGTTAACGTTAAATTTTGTATATTCAGAATTGGAAACAGTGGAAAATGTTATTATTATTACTTTTATTATTATCATCATTCTCATATTATTATCATCACAATCATTATTATTATCACTATCATTATTTACTCTGGCAACACGTTCCTTTCCTCGGCCCATTCTGCACGCCTTGGGTAAAGAAATCATTATAATCTCTTCCTCTTCATCCATCTCATTCTCCACATTATCACCGCGCAGCATCCACTCATCTCCTTCCCCGCTCACTTCACGCCCCGCGTCTAGAATTAGTCCCTCAAGTCTCAACCCGCCAGCATCTTTTTAGCAAGACTCGCCTCGGCCTCGTCCATCACCCCGCCGGCAAGCGTGTTTACTCCTTAAGTGTATTTAACGTTTGAGGCGACGAGGCAAGTTTACCGACGCGAGAGACGCCGTGTTACTGCTTCTCGCGTGTCTGGGTGCCCATGCCGCTCATAAACCCGTCATCCCAGCTGGAGAGCCGCCAAGACCTACGTAGCTACCTGGGCGCGGCGCAAACACCTTCCTCCGCTAGAGTCATGAGTGCATTTATCACTGTGCATTAGTCGGGCCGAGGGGCAACACCGTAACTCACGCGTAAACACCCGCGGAGGGCAGGCCAACAAGCCGTCCGCCGAGGTAATGGTGGCACTGCATCACCCAGCCTGGCCCCCCGATTGTGGCACCCTTCCCGTTACCTCCCCCTCTTCTTAACCCCCCCTCCCCCCGTTTATTCCCACCTTCCTCTCTTAGCCCCATCGATCCCTTCCCCCTTCCCTTACCACCGCCCGCTTCCCTTACCTATGTGCACCCTCCCCTCCTCCTCCTTCTCCCCTTTGTGTTGTCTCTCCCTCCCTTAGCTTTTTTTAAGGGGTTTAGGCGTTCTAGAGGCTTTAGGGGGGGTGGGGGTCGTGTGTGTGTGTGTGTGTGTGTCCGCCATTAATAATCCAGCGGTGTCGTGGCGTCGCGGTGATGGTGCGCGGCGACGCGGAATGATTGCGTTTATGTGAAGGAAATTATGGCGCGCTCACGATGCTTTTGATGAGGCTCACGGCGCTCGTAGATTATGGAGGTGCGTCCCGCGTGCCAGGGAGGGCGAGTGCATGTGTCTGTCTCCCTGGCGGCCTTTTGTTGCTGCCGTGTGGGTGGCGTCTCGCAGCAACAGTGTCAGGCGGGAAGAGAGGTTTGTTATTATTCACACAAAGTATATTCAGGAACTAGGAGTGAAGGAGAGCACACGTATTTAACACACATTCAAAAACCAGGACTGGGAGTGTGAGGAAGGGTTATTCACACATATATTTAGCACGTATCTAAGAACCAGGAAGGATGGATTATTCACGCAAAGTATTTAAGATCTAGGAGTGAAGGAGAGCACACGTATTTAACACACATTCAAAAACCAGGACTGGGAGTGTGAGGAAGAGTTATTCACACATATTTAGCGCGTATCTAAGAACCAGGAAGGATGGATTATTCACGCAAAGTATTTAAGATCTAGGAGTGAAGGAGAGCACACGTATTTAACACACATTCAAAAACCAGGACTGGAAGTGTGAGGAAGGGTTATTCACACATGTATTTAGCGCGTATCTAAGAGCCGGGAGTGAAGGATGGATTATTCACGCAAGGTATTTAAGAACTAAGAATAAAGGATGGGTATTCCAGACGCCTCCCTATGATTTAATTTGAAGAAAACCATAAGAACTAAAACTAATCAGATCCCTCTTGTTATAATGTTGGTAGTTATGAAACAATGCAAATGGAAAATCACAAACTCTGCGCCGCGTTCAAGTAACAAGATATAACAAACAACCAAAAAAAGAAAGAGGTTAGACTCACTTCCTATTTTGCATCTCATTAAAGTAACACGAGATTTTAACCAAAGAATTGTAAGACTCGCTTCTGTTTTGGCATCGGGACGAACGACGGCGACAAGGGCGGTTGACGGCACGAGGGCGGAGAGGCCTCGCTGCGTGCTGTGACCGCGACAGTGATTCACGGGGCGGCGGGAGACAGAGACGCGACAGACAGACAGCCAAAGTGACCCCCCAGCTCTTGCCTCCCTTCCTTCCTTTCTTCCTTCACCCAAAACCCGTCCGTCTTTGCCTCCCTGTCCTTCCTCACCTAGAACCCTTGTGTCTTCCTTCCAATCCTCATTCCAGACAGCCAAAGTGACCCCCCCAGCTCTTGCCTCCCTTCCTTCCTTTCTTCCTTCACCCAAAACGATTATATTGGCTCCCGCCCGTCTTTGCCTCCCTGTCCTTCCTCACCTAGAACCCTTTGTGTCTTCCTTCCAATCCTCATTCCAGACAACCAAAGTGACCCCCCAGCTTTTGCCTCACTTCCTTCCTTCCTATACACCCAAAACGATCATATTAACTCCCAATTCTCAATGACTCCCTTTCCGTCTTTACCTTAAGCCCACTGTGTCTTCCTATCCCCACCCCAGACAACCAAAGTGAATCCTCATCCCTTGCCTCCCTTTCTTCCCTCTCCCGAAACATCAGATTGACTCCCAATATCTCTGTGCTTTCCTTCCCTTCCTTACCTTAAACCCTTGAACTTTCCTTCCTTCCCTGCCTCCCCCTAAACCCTTGTGCCTCCCTTCCCTTTCTTCCTCTCCCCAAAGACTTGTGCTTCCCTTCCCTTCCATCCCTCCCCCACCCCGATTCCTTGTGCCTCCCTTCCCTTCCTTCCCTTCCTCTCCCTAAGTCTTTGTGTCTCCCTTCCCTCCCTTACCCCACTCACTCCTTTTACCCCCTTGTTCCTCCCTTCCTTCCCTTCCCTTCCTTACCCCAAACCTTTATGTTTCCCTTCCCTCCCTCACCCCTAACCTATGTGCCTCCCTTCCTTCCATCTCTCACACCAAACCTTCGTGCCTCCCTTCCCTCCTTCACCCCGAACCTCGACCGTCCCTCTCCTCCCTCATCCCGGATACCCAAAGTGCCTCCCAGACCCAAACCTTGGCTCCTCCCTTCTCTCCTTCACCCCAGCGACCGGCCAAGTGCCAATCACGGGGGTCCTCTGACTTGTCGCTCCTTGTCCCTGATCCCTGCTACACGCAAGCCGATGATAGTGAGCTAATGAAGGCCGCTGCGTGACGTGACATTTCTGAGAGGGACGAATGAGCCTTTCTCTTATATGGTGGCAAGGGCGTCTATTCTAATGCCTTTGCAGAATACAGGGTACGAGGTTCGGGTTCGCTTGTTTTTTTTATAGTAAAGGAAGCAGCTCAAGGGCAAAAATAAAGAAGAGCAACAAAATCCCGCTGATCACCGCTCCCATGGAAAGAAGTATAGATGAGCGGCCAGTGATAGGTCATTTTTTTTACAGTAGAGGAGACAGTTCAAGGGCGTAAAAAAAATATAAAAAAAAATAAAAAAAAGCCCGCTACTTACTGCTCCTGAATAGAGTAGAGAGGAGTGTCCAAAAAGAGAAATTACTAGGGATTTCCTTTTCATCTTAGCGATTCTTCTCTTATATGGCGGCAAGGATGTTTATATGATCCCTTAGCTAGATACAGTGTAGTTAGTTCGTTTTTTCTTCATTTTTTTTACAGTAAAGCCGCAAATCACTGGTACAATATAAGAAGTACAGACGCATGGCCACAAGAGAGGTCAATTTCGTGAGGAGAAGCGTCTTGACAGAATGATCACTCAGCTTACTTGGGATTTCCTTTTCATATGAGCGATTCTTCTCTTATATGAAGGCAAGGACGTCTGTATAATGCCTTAGCTAAACACAGCGTAGGTAGTTCGTTTTCTTTTTCATTTTTTTTTGACGGTACAGGAAGCATTTCAAGGGCAAACTTAAATAAGAGCAACAAAAATCCCGCTAATCACTGCTCCCATATAGAAAGAAGTATTGATGAGCGGCCAAAAGAGAGGTCAGTTTCGGGTGGAGAAGCGCCTTGATACTATATAAAGACTCGGTTTACTCGGGACTTCCTTTTCATCGGAGCCTCGCAGTGACCGGCGCGTCGTCTTGCTCACGAGAAGAGAAAATAAATGGAATGACTCGCTTGTTTGGTTACATCGTTCATATGTTTGTTTTATCGTATAGGACGCTGTGTGGGGGTGAGGAGGGAGAGGGGGATCAGTGTGTGTGGTGGGGTGGTGGTGGTGGTGTGTGTGTGAGAGTGTGAGTGAGTGAGAGAGATAAAGAATCACTCCTCTTGTATTAAAGATATCACATCACAGGGTAACATCACACACTCAATAGCTACATCATACTCTTACTCCTTCACTCACCACATCATATGGCTGGGGTGGAGGTGATGTGTCTTGTGGTGGGATATGTGTGGGTGGGTGGCGGTGGGATGTGCAAGTGGATGTGGGTGGTGGGATGTGTGAGGGTGTGTGGGGGGGGGGGGTGAGAAGCGGCGGCAGTCCATTTACTTTACAAGCTGAGAAATAATCTGAGAAACGTGTTATCAGCAACGTAAACAAACCTCGCGAGACACAGTTACAGCGGGGCGGAGGACGAGTACTCAGATGGTTGGTTACCCGCTGGCCGCAAAAAGCCCTACTAAGGTTATATTCCGCGCTGTAAAAAAGGACTCCAAGATGACATGTGACCCTCCACGCAGACACAACAATCCATCCTGTACACATAGGGAGAAACAACACTCTGGAATAACGTTCAAGCGGCCATTCCAGTAGATGAGAGAAGGAGGAATCGAGTTAAAAAGATATACAAAGTTTTTCATAGGTTAATTTTATAATCCCCGTAAAATAGTGACGACACGGTAACAATATCCCCAGCACACAGACGCCATACAGAGACTCTACACAAAAGCAGAAACAAGAGCTTAAAATCATGTTCCTTGGTATCTATTCAGGAGAGAAGAGAAATCAAACAGATCAACAAAATTTATGCGTCTCTAAAACAAAGTGATTGCACGATAACAAACTATACCACCATATAGACATCACAGGCTACACACATACGCAGAAACAAGATCTTTAAAATGATGCTCCTTGCTATCAAAAAGAGACAAGAGGGCTAAAATCAACGTTGCCAGATTATCGTACTCAGCCGCTTATATTTCCCGACTTCCTACCCCAAAACTGTCTTCTGGGCTCCGATAACGAAACTCATTTATAGTTATCGTTAAAAGAGTTAGATCCTGATGTTTCTTGGCACTTGTTAGGCGTCAGAAACCGGTAAATACTATGCTCTGGGTACGATAACCTGGCAACGGTGGCTAAAATAGACTTAGAAAATATGTTGTCTTCTAAAAACGTTACAGCACGATGACACACTACCACACAAACACCACAAACTGTACATAAACGCAGACACAAACCTCACTAAGCATCATTCATATACCGCCATTCAAAGCAAAAGTAACCGCCTCAGAATTACTTACATTGTATAATATTCCCCTCAAAAACTAACGAGGCGGTGACCCACTGTATACCCACCACGTCGACACCACTATCTGTCTCCACATACAGAAACAGGTCCGTCAGTTAACGATCATGCAGTCAGCCAGAGAGCGAGGAGCAATCAAGGGTTATACGTCTTGTCGTTTAGCATGGGACGGGACGGAGCGGTGCATGGGATAGGGTTGTCGTCGTCAGGGGCCTTCTCTTCCCTTCTCTGTCGTTTTGCATAGGACGGGGCGGGGAGGGACATGCGATAGGGGTTGTCGTTGTCAGGGGCCTTCTCTTCCCTTCTCTGTCGTTTTGCATTGGACGGGGCGGGGAGGGACATGCGATAGGGGTTGTCGTTGTCAGGGGCCTTCTCTTCCCTTCTCTGTCGTTTTGCATGGGAAGGGGCGGGGCGGGGCGGGACGTGGGGAAAGATTGTTATCGAAAGGAATTAAAGGTTCCGTCATGGGGCAAGGATGTCGTCGAGGGGTGTTAAGGGTTACCACGCTTCGTTTTGCATGGGGAGGATCACTGTATATTTGAATTGTCGTTTTGCATGGGGCAGGGATGTCGTCGAGATGATCAATGGAGGATTACGTCGTGTAGTTTAGCATGGGACGGGGCGGGGCAGTGCATGGACCAGAGTTGTCGTCGGCGGGGTCTCCTATTCCCTCACCCTTGCAGCCAGATAGACAGATAGATAGACAAATAAATAGATAGATCACACAACACGGGCGACACGCGGAACAAGGGGGCGTCTCGGCGTGCTAATAGCGGCGCGGCGCGGGCGTGGACCAAGCTGCTCCGGTCCACTCGACGCTGTGTAAACATTTAAATTAAGACGTCTTGCCTCCTCCTCCTCCTCCTCTTCCTCCTCTTGGCGTTGTCTTCCTCGGGACCACAATAATTACTGACACCAATATCTGAGTATATGTGTCTACGATTTATTTATGTGTGTATTTGTGTGTGTGGGTGTGGGTGTGTTTAAAGTGTCTTAGAGTGAAAATAAGAGCATTATAGCGTATTGAGAGAGAGAGAGAGAGAGAGAGAGAGAGAGACAGACAGACAGACAGGCAGACAGACAGACAAAAAAACACATAAAAAGACACATTGACAAGGACAGACAAACACAGAAACTTTGAAAAAAAATAAGAAAACTAAGAAAATAAATCAGAAGAGAGAGAGAGAGCAAGGAGGAATATATAAACAGACAACACACGTCCTGAGGGGAGGGTCTGTCTGCCTGGTGTCGGGGAGGGCGGATCGAATGACTTCTCTTCACTTATCGTAATGCGCGAGTGTCCCCTTACACAACATACTTCGCCCATAATCTTACACACGCCCGCTGCTCGCTTGAAGGTACCGACGCTCCTCACCAGGGGGTTATTAACTCCTCTTGTAGACCCTCTCACTCGACCCTCTCACTTCTCTTGTACCGACGTTTCCCATCTCCCTGTCCCCCCTTACCCCTTCTCTTCCCGTTTCTCCCCTTTACTCTTCCTCTCGTATCCCCTTCTCCCTTCTCTTCTTCCCGTTTCTCCCCTTCACTCTTTCTCTCGTATCCCTTCTCCCTTCTCTTCTTCCCGTTTCTCCCCTTCACTCTTCCTCTCGTATCCCATTCTCCTTCTCTTCCTGTCTTTTTCCTTCTCTCGCCCCTTTCGTATCCCCTTCCCCTTTCTCGTCCCGTCTCTCTCCCCTCCCTCGACCTCTCTTATACTCCTTCTCCCAGTCTGCTCTTCCCTTCTTTTCCTGTTTCTCCCCTTCACTTGCCCTTTCGTATACCCATTCTCCCTGTCTTCTCTTCCTCCTTCTCTTCCCTTCACTTTCCCCTTACTCGCTCTCTCGTGTATTCTTTTTTCCTGTCTTCCCTTCCCTTCTTTTCCTGTGTTTTCCCCTCACTTGCTTTCTCGTATATACCCTTTCCTTCTTCTCCCTTCTCCCTTCTCGTCCCGTTTCTCCCCTTCACTCCCCCTTTCGTATCCCCTTCTCCCTTCTTCCTTCTCTTCCCATCTCTTTCCCCCACTTGCCCTCTCGTTTCCCCTTTTCCCATCTCCATATCTCCCTTCTCTTCCTGTTTCTCCCCTTCTCTCTTCTCCCCTTCTCCCATTTCCTTTCGTCTCCCTTCAACTTGTGTACTCTCTTATCTCTCCTTTTCTCCTCGTTTTTTTTTTGTGTCTTTCTTGTTTCATTCTATCTTCCTAACCCGCGTCTTCGCTCTTAATTCTTTCCTCCCTCTTCCTTCTTCCCTATCGTCTACCCTCTTCTGTGTTCTCTGTCTGCTGACCCCTTATTCTCTTTCCCTCTAATCCCAGTTCTCTCTTATTGCCTTTCTCTCCTGTCCTTTCTTCTCCTTCCTACTTCCCTCCTTTTTCCCCTCTCTTTCCTCTTTTTCTTTATTCCCTCTTCCATGTCCTCAACTCTCTTCCGCACTCCCCTCATCCTTATTTTCCTCTCCTCCCTGGTGTTCCTTTTTCTCTCTGTCCTATTTCTCTTCGTCTTTTCTTTCTATTCTTCACTATTCCTTTTTGTCGTATGTCTGTTTACTTCTTCCTTCCCCTTTCTCCCTCTATCCTCTCTTACCCGTCTCCCATTTTCCCTACTCTCCTATGTTCCCTGTTACCTCTCCTACCTTGCCACTCATTTCCTTCTTGTAATTCCTCTCCGTTCTTCCCTGTTCCATGTCCTCGTCTCCTCGTCTTCCCTGTCTCCTCTCTCCCCTCCTCCCGCTTCCTTGTCACATGTCCCCTCTCTCTCCTCTCCCTGTCTTCCCTCCTCCTCCTCCTCCTCCTCCCTTTTCCCCTCTCCTCTCACCATGTGCTCTTGTGTTTCAGCCTTTTTTCTTCCTCTTTTTTCCTCCTCTGTATCTCCTGTCCCTGTTATCTGCGCCACATTAGCCTTCTGAGTGTCGCTTCCCGCCTGTTCGTCCGCTCTGCTCGGTGATCTCATGCTTGAATAGTACAGTGGTGAGCCTTTTGTTATAGTGGTTATTTTTATTCTTTGACTCCTGTTTTTGTTTTATTATGCGACGGAGATAAGCACTGAAGCAACGAGCACCTATAGCCTAGCCCCCAACTTTACCTTACTTTTGTTTTTTGTTTTTTCCCCATTTTTCTTCTTTTTCTCTTTTTTTTCTCCTCCTCCAACTTCTTTCCCGTTTTTGTTGTTTTCTCCTGTTTTTCTTCTTTTTCTCTTTTTTTCTCCTCCTCCAACTATTTTCTCGTTTTTTTGTTTTTCTCCCATTTTTCTTCTTTTTCTCTTTTTTTTCTCCTCCTCCAACTTCTTTCCCGTTTTTGTTGTTTTCTCCTATTTTTCTTCTTTTTCTCTTTTTTTTCTCCTCCTCCAACTCCTTTCTCGTTTCACTCGCTGGATAGACTCACTGGATTTTCTTTCCCAGGGAGCGATATTTCGATTCTGACGGTTTTAAAAGATAGACAGAAAAAAGTTTACTAGTAGAAAGATAAAAAAAAGGAGCAGAAAAAAACTGAAGTAGCTCCGAAAATAGAAACTTCATCCTACACTAAAGTCATGGAAAAAATATATATATCAATCCATCTATTTGTATACTTAGTGTGTGTGTGGGGGGGGGGTTGAGTGGGTGGAGGGGGAGGTTGTTGGGTGTGGTGAGTGGGTGGTTGTGGAGGGGGGGGGGGAGACCTTAGTGTGGGTGTGATGGGTGAGTGGGGGCGGGTGTGACAGAGGAGGAGATACGGGAGGAAGTGAGGCAGGCCGTGGGGAATGTGGGATGACGGTGCTGATGGCGTTTCTATGGGAAGCGTATAAGACTACTACTACTACTACTACTACTACTACTACTACTGTCCTCCACTCTCTTCCACACTCCCCTCATCCTTTTTTCCCTTCTCTTCCCTAGTGTTCCTTTTTCTCTCTGTTCTATTTCTCTTCGCCTTTACTTTCTATTCTTCGCTACTACTACTACTACTACTACTACTACTACTACTACAACCACCGTCACCAAAATAATAATAATAATAATAATAATAATAATAATAATAATAATAATAATAATAGTAATGACATCCCTTCAGTCTTACCTTCGAGGCCGCTTCCCGTTTTCTTTATGGCGTCGTGTTAGCCCAACGCCACATTATATTTGTTTGTTTACTCACCGCCACTTATTTGCTTGTTTATTATTCCTCCGTTCACCCGCTGCCCTTCAGACGCCTCCACGCGAAAACACACACTCTCTCTCTCTCTCTCTCTCTCTCTCTCTCTCTCTCTCTCTCTCTCTCTCTCTCTCTCTCTCTCTCTCTCTCTCTCTCTCTCTCTCTCTCTCTCTCTCTCTCCCTTCATCCCGTCCCTTGTTACACGCAAAAAAATATCATAAAAACCACTTATATTTGAATCTTCTTTTTTTACCTTTTTTTTTTCTCTCTCTCTCCAGTAGAAGAAAAACAACGTAATGGACTCATTGTATAATCAACAGTAGCGACTCCTTCAACAGCCACTAATACTTCTCTTCCTCCTCCTCCTCTCCCTTCCCGTCACTCCGCTCCCTCGTAAGTTATTCTCGCAGGTGGGCGTCGCAATTATGGCTGGATTTAAAAGGTTATACAAATATCTGTCAGAGCCGGGCACGCGCGCTTTCTCGTCCCGGGGAAGTGAAGTGAAGCTGAGAGCCCGCCGCACCGCCCCACCGCACCGCCCCAACCTCCTCCTACCCATTACCTCGCTCCCTCTACCCCGCCCGCCTTTCCCTCTTCTTTCTTTCCCCGCCTTCCCCTCCCTCCCTCCCTCGCTGGCCTTTTTTCCTGCTCTACTCCCATTCCCTTTCAATCTTTCCTCTTCCTTTCCTCTCTTCCCCGTCCTAACTCTTTCTTCCGCTTCCTTTCCACAGCCCGACCCCCTCTTTTTTTTTTCTTCCCTCTACTCCCTTCCCCGCCTTTTCCCTCCCTTTCTATCTTTCCCATCTTTCTTCCTCCCTGCCCTCCTTTCCCCTTTCTTTCTTATTTTTCTCTTCCTTTCCCCTCCCTTCCCCTCTAATTTTCATCCTTCCCTTTCTTTCCCTTTCCTTCCTCTCCCTTACCTGTCTCTCCCCAACCTTCCCTCCCTTTCACTTTCTTTTCTGTCCTTCCTCTTTAAGATTTTCCATTCCATCCCTATCAGTTTCCTTTCCTTCCCTTTCCTTTCCCTTCCTCTCCTCAGCCTTCCCTTGTCCCTCTCCGTATTTCTTGTCTTCTCCCACTTATCCGTCTTTCTTTCTCCTTCCTTCCCTCCCAGCCCTTTCTTATTTTCCCTATTCTTCCCTTTATTTTCCATTCCTTCCCTATTCCCTATTCCTTCCCTCTCCGTCTTTCTTTCCCCCTTCACTCACCCCTCCATCTTTCTCTATCCTTCCCTCCCAGCCCTCTCTTATTTTCCATTTCTTCCCTATTCCCTATTCCTTCCCTCCTTTCCCCAGCCTCTCCGTCTTTCTTTCCCCCTTCACTCATCCCTCCATCTTTCTCTATCCTTCCTCGCCAGCCCTCTCCCCTTTTCCCTATTCTTCCCCTTACTTTCCATTTCTCCCCTATCCTTTCTTTTCCTTCCCTATCCTACCTCTACCTTTCCCCAGCCTTTCTCTTCCCTTCTCCGCCTTTCATTTCAACCCTCCGTCATCCTTCAGTCCTTTCCTGCCCTCCCCCGCGCCTGCCACCGCTGCCACCGCTAATTGGGCACGTGCGTAGATCACCGCCAACTACCCCGACCACCTGTGCTGCCAAACATCGCGCCGCCCCCGAGGCTAGCGTCCGGCTGTCCTCCCTCCCCCATTAGACTTCAGATTCCCCTCGTGTCGGGCAGGAAGGAGGCGAGGCAAGGAGATCTGACGCCTCGTGAGTGAGTGAAGATGTAAAAGTATATCGTTTGTTGATCTAAGCGTTAAGACACCCGAGTTCTCAGGGTCGGGAAAGGATGCAGCGTCTATCCCTTGAGTGGCTGGGTGAGACTTTTCGCGGTGATGAGACGAGACCAGCGCGTGTATGCTTGGTGGCGGCGGCGGCCCCTTGGAGTCGGCGATCTCTTGCACGCAGGGAGTTTTAGGACGAATATGTATCTGAAACTGATCTTTGGCCTTCGATTTCTCTTGCTCTCATCATTTTTTTTTTCTTGAGCAAACTGTAGGTAGTTATTTTTGGCCTATTTTCTTTGCCACCCTTCGCCTCCTTTTACATACATACATATACCTTTGAAGGGTCTATGTTATCTTCCCCGTTCTCCTTCCCTTTCCTCTCTCATCCCTGCTCTTCCTTCCTTCCTTTTTCCCTTCAGTCATCCCTCCGTCTTTCCCTTGGAGTCAGCCGATCTTCCTTTGAGGTAAACTCTTTCGGGGAGGGAGCATTAGGACGAATGTGTATCAGAAACTAATCTTTGGCTATTGATTTCTCTCTCTGTTATCTCTTTTTTTGTTTCTTGAGCATGTTGTGGGTAGTTTTTTATACATTTACTATTTGTTATGTCCATGGCTTGCCTCCTATACTGCACAAAAAATACCCAACCTTCACCTCCTCCCACCCACCCACACACACACACACACACACACACACACACACACACACACACATCCACTTCTGAAGGTTACATAAGCTCATATTTCTTTGCCGTCGTCCACGTACACACATACACCTCTGAAGGGCATATAAGCTCTCATTTCTTTGCCTCCTCTCACGCACAAATATATGAGCTCCGATTTCTTAGCCATCTTCTACACACACACACCATTGAAGGGTATACACTCCTTTGCCTCCTCTCACATACATACATACATATAGCTCTGAAGGGCATAGCAGCTTTACATATACATACACATTCATACACATTCACATACGTACACATATATACACATCTGAAGGGTAAATAAATTCTCGCTAATATGGCTTTCTATATCTGTAGTGAGCGAGAACACAATAGCTTGGCACCGCTCGTAGTAGTTATGTCACCTCGCCGCGGGAAATGCCGGACATACCTCTCATTGCCTATCCTCATTCTCGGATTTGTAAGCGGTAAAAGGTATGTCAGGCTTTACTAGCGAACTGTATATACGACGTGTGGCTTTACTGCATTCCCGGGACTTGTAGCGTCACTTATTAGTCGTAAACAACAAAACAGAATGAAGTAAACCAAAAAAAAAAAAAAAAAGCAAGTTTGGAAAAAACACAAAAAGAAAAGAAAAAATGAAGGTTGGCTGAAAAAAAAACAAAAAAGCCTGCTTGGAGTAAAAACACAAAATGAAGAGAAAAATGAAGTCCGCTACGAGAAAAAAACAAAAAGCTTGCTTGGAGTAAAACCACAAAATGAAGAGAAAAATGAAGTCCGCTCAGAGAAAAATAACAAAAAAGCCTGCTAGGAGTGAAAACAAAAAAAAGAAGAGAAAAATAAAGTCCGCTCAGAGAAGAAGAACAAAAAAGCCTGCAAAGTCTTAACTAATTTACGTTCCCCGGAATACACCACGGGCTCGGAAGACAAAAGGAGAGAGTCAACAGGAGACGGAGTTCTGCCGCGCCGCCGTGTAGTCCTCCCCCCCCCCCCCCTCTCTCTCTCTCCCCCACTTCATATTAATATTTTAGACACCCCTTTCATGTTTCTTTGTTTAATTCTCCAATCATGTGTTGTTACGTTTCCCCTCCACCATAAAGCGATAGAACAAAAGAATATTCAGTGTTTTACGGTTAATGGACTCCGTTAAGCGTTAAATATTCTTTCGTTTTTGTGGATGTGTTTTTTTTTTTTATACGTGTGTTTGTTTCTCTCTGTACACTTTACTTATAATGGAGAATATGAACCTTAGGGATGATTGCCAAGATTTTCCCACTGAACAGAAGCTAGTGTTTTTTTATCATTATTTTCCACGTCCAAACACACACACACACACACACACACACACACACACACACACACACACACACACACACACACACACACACACACACACACACACACACACACACACACACACACACACACACACTTCATTAAACATGCACGCAAGCTCCGTACTTTTAAGCACCTCTCAAAACTAACACATGCACTCTCTCATCCTCCCTCCCTCCCTCCTCCTCCCTCCCTTCCCCCCGCAGCATCCTGTTTACACAAGCCTCCTCTTACCTGCGTTTACCTGCCTCGAGCTCATCACAGCAGACTGACACGCAGCTCACCTTTACCCTATATACCTGCTTACCTGCTGTCTACTTGGCGTCTGATCCTGTTTATTTAAAGCGCGTGTTACTGCTTACCTTCCCTTTTGAATAATGTTTTGGTAATACGTGAATTCTGAACCTTCGGACCACTATCGGAAGGTTAATATAAAGAAGCTTAGTTAGTATCTTGTTTTCAATAGTCGGATATGTGAAAAGAAAATGAGATCGTTGTGCAGCTAAAGCGTATGTTTCAAACTTTACGTATTACTTCTGTTTCAAGTGATATTTCTTGAGTAAAAAGGTGTAATGTAGCTGTCAGGCCCGTTGTCAAATTTGGTTCATATCTGTTGAATTGGTGCAGCATCGACTGATTCAAGCAACTCCGCTCTCCCTTACTTTAACCCGGTAACTGCGGGGATCATGTTTCTTAAAGGCGAGAAAATTAGAAAAAAAATCATCACTCACGCAAACCATTTCATAATATATATCAACGCATTTGTGATCAGTTTATGCATCATCTATTTTGGGGGGTTCATTTCATGGCGAAAATTTGGCCCGGCGCTGCTACACGGTAAAGCCACAAATTTGGCCCATCGCTGCTGCCGGGTTAAATGCCTCACATCCTCGCTCAATGCTACTGATCACCTTTCTTGTATGTTTTCTATAGTTCCCATTTATGATATCGGTATTATTTTCCCGTGTTTACGCTACTCATAAAATTTTACCCTCTTATATATCTTTACCCTCCAGTTTTCTTCTATAAGTTTTTTCTTCGTTTTCTTTAGTTTTCCACAAATGGTATGACAATATAGCAACATTATCCAGCACTTAGATTATTTGCTCACGGCTACTCTCAGAAAAAATAAAATCACACCTTTGCATATTTTTACCGTCTTCCTTTATTCTATGTTTTTTCCCCTTCGTTTCTTTTATTTCTCCACAAATGATTCCGCAACAACATTCGCCAACACTTATATTATTATGGTCACGGCTACTCTTATAAAATAAATCACCCCTTCGCATATTTTTACCGTCCACCTTTCTTCTATACTTTTTTTTACCTTTCATTTCTTATGGTTCTCCGCAGATGATATGGCAACATTCTCCAGCACTTAGATTATTATGGTCACGGCTACTTTTAAGCACCGCACTTCACCGCCTCGCCTCTTCCTCCTCATCGCTACACACATAAATGAAACGTCCACCCACTTATACTCCTCCTAAACCTGCCCTCATAATGGAGAAAACCCATTAGCCTCAGCGCCAATCACGTCTCCTATAAAAGCAAAATAATACTGAAAATTCCTATGCAAACTAGAGAGGGCCCGAGGAGCTTCGTTAATTGAGTGTTTGTAAACAAATCTGAGAGTGGTTCACGAGGCCCCAATTGGCTCAAGAGATAAGGTGGGTGATCAAAGACGGCCCGGGCGGCTGTTGTGACATCCGCCCGCTGTTGTGTCTGGGGGCGGGGCGGGGCGGGGCAGGGCGGGATGGAGGTGAAGCGGGGCGGAGATAGATGGGGCGGGGGTGGGGTGGAGTCTGAGGTAGGGTGAGTGAGATGATGTGGGAGGAGGTGCGACTGTAAGAGTGATGTAGGTAAGGGCGAGAGTGAGGTTGGGTTAGGTTGGGTGAGGCTGCGTATGTGTTGGGGTAGGATGGGATGCATGAGATGGTAATGCTGAATGTAGGGATGATACGGGAAGCGATGCATCAGTAATAAGAGTGAGATACACGTCAGGAGAGCCGGGAGTGAGGTTGCGTTAGGATAGGTGAGCCTGTGGATGTGTTGGGATAGGGCTGGGATGAGTGAGATGGCGATGCTGGGCGTGGAGATGATACTTGAGGAGATGCAACAGTAAAAGTGACGTAGGTATGTAAGTAAGAAATGGCGATAGGTGAGATCGGGTTGGGCTGGGCTGGGTTGAGTATCTGTTGGGATAAGATGGGATGAATGAGATGATGATGCTGGGCGTGAAGATGATACGGGAAGAGACACAACCGTAAGAGTGAGGTATACAGGTAAGGAAGGGCGATAGTGAAGCTCCCTCCCTCAGGCACCCTCCTTATAGCCAGTTAAAACCATCATTAATACCACTATCTCGCTTACTATATGTTCATCACCAAGTTATCACCCCTCGTCACTGTCCTCCACTGTTACCATCAACACCACCAACACCGCTGAACACCATTGCTCGTTCTTCACCTCAGATGCTGCAACCCACTCGTCACCACCACTAAAAATCACCGTCATCACCATTAGTCACTACCACATCACTCACCATTTTTTTCTCCAATCACCATCTGGAACGGGCTATTATTTAAGTTATCTGTATTAACTGTCTAACTTACCCTTGTCTTATTTTTTTTCTCCTGCAGGTGGCGACGACGACCTCAGCAGCAAAGCACGAAGCCCTTTAGGTCCAGCGACAGTGGGAGGAGCAGGAGGAGGAGGAGGAGGTGGACTACAGCAATCCTCACAACAGCAACAGAATCAGCAGGCATCATCGCAGTCACAGCAACAACAACAACAGCAACAGCAACAGCCAGTAGGAGGACAGTCAGCAGCGGAAATACGACGCTACAGAACGGCCTTCACGCGGGAGCAGATCGGCCGCCTCGAAAAGGAGTTCTACAAAGAGAATTACGTGAGTCGGCCCCGGCGCTGCGAACTGGCCCAGGAGTTGAACCTTCCGGAGTCCACCATCAAGGTACGGAGTGTTTGACTTGGGTTCTGTCTCCTCCAAGTCCTAGAACTCGTCTTTCGAGTCCTCTTACCCTTCTAGCTCCGTTTATTCTCGTCTTGTCTCAGTTAAATCTTAATTCGCTTAATCCTTTCTATTTGCGTCCTCGTCCTCGTTTTCTTCGTGTTCTCCATCTTTGTTTGCACGCCCACCTTCATTGTATTCATCCTCATCCTCGTCATCATCGTTTTATTATTATTTGATTGCCAAGTAACTTATTCAGTTTTATCATCATTTTATTCTATGCTCAGTAAATGCACAACACACAGCACTCCCTAGTTTGAGAGAATAAGAAAGGTGCCACACTCCCTTGCTAGTTCTTTATCAAATTTGTATTCAGACAATGAAGATAATTGATACTGGTGAAAGAAACCGGAAGTCATAATCATATTACTGCTGGAAGAAAAAAGTCAGACGTTAATTAATGAAGCTGTCTGGGAAAATGTAAAAGTTTACGTCAGATGATTTATAAAGTAAGGTAATCTATATCTCCGTCTGGCCTCCCGCAGGTGTGGTTCCAGAACCGGCGGATGAAGGACAAACGGCAGCGCCTCGCCCTGGCCTGGCCCTACGCCGACCCCGCCCTGGCCGCCTACCTGCTGCACGCCGCAGCCGCCACAGGGGCATACCCGCCCTACCTGCCGCCGGCGCTGGGCCACGCCGCGCCCTGGGCCGCCGCTGCCGCCGCCGCAGCCCAAGTAGGCAGCGCGCCTGGCCTAGGCTACAGCATGCCCTCCCACAACCCCGCCCTGGCACGCTTTGCCCCCTACCCCCGCCCACACCCAGGCCTCCTAGCCGCTCCCTACCTCAGGCATGGGGAGATACGCCCGCACGAGGTCCCGCCGTCCCTGGCCTCCTCGCCCATCACGCCCACGCCAGTTTCACCGCGCCCACTGGTCGGGGGTCACCTGGCCACCTGTCCTCTTAGAGACTCCCCCAAGGTAGGCAGTGACTCGTGTGTGTGCGGCCTCCTCTACCCCAGCCTGCCCATCTCGCACGCCCTCACGCCCACCCTCGAGCCCTTGACCATCACCACCTCACCGCCCGCCTCATCCAACACCACCCTCACCCCCGCAGCGCCGCTGTCCACGAGCGGCACTCCAGCCGGCCGCACCTCGCCCCCCCACAAGACCATCACCACACCCTCGCTCTTCCAGCCGTACAGAGACGATCCGTGAAACTTTTCGGCACACACAAGTATTCGGTTCTAATCCTACACAACCCGCGCCCAGAGGTTTCCCGGTGATGGTATGTAACCTCCAGGTGTCCTAGGCGGGCGCCACCTGATGAGACGGGTCGTGGTTGAAAGATGTTTACTGAATCCTCACCACGAACCCTCTGCACCGCCCAACAAGGAACAATCGAATCTAAGTTTTAAGAACGATATGTATAATATTTGTAAGATAATCGCGTATGTGTTGATTACTTTAGTGGAATAGTAAGCAACCCAACACCGGGCAGGACACCACCAGTACTGTTCTCTCGGCACCGCCTCCCCAGTGTGTGCAAGGTGCGTCTCCATGTTCCTTTTGTTTTCCCTGTGATATTTACACGTAGCCTAGATAGCCGCCGCAGCCGCTTCCCGAACCCGCCGCCTCCGTCACCCTCCCCTCCCGCAGAGCCTCGCGCGTGTGTCTCTTCGTGTTGGTGTGTGCATGGACGTGTCGTGTGTGTTAGTGTGTAAGCAATAAACTCGTGTTGGTTAACTATTTATCGTGATTACCCTGCCATAGAACTTAAGCTGATTCTCCTCTGAAAACAAAGAAAGCTAACAAGTGTTTAATTTGTAATGATATGTGAAATAATTTAAAGGTTTCAGAGGTAGCGACACCCACACAGAAATAAATATGAATAGTGTTAACCCCGTAAACACCCCCAGGTGCCCTGTACAATACTCTGTTCAAACGAAGTGTTCCTCAAGCACCTAGGCGGCGCTAACCAAGCCTCGCTTCACTTGCTGGATTCCTCTCGCTCTCACGGAGGTTGTCTGTCAGTCACACATGCTTTCTTGCAACATGTTTCTATATTATTTGCCTCAACTCTGCCCTTATACAAGATAGTCATTTATGGTTAGCACTGTTAGACTCACCAGTGATTGTAAAACTCAGACTTTTATTATAATTCGATTGAGCAACATAATAAAGAAACTATGACTAGTATTATCGAACTAGCAGCTCCGAAATGTTTCACCACCACACATATTATTTCAGTTTGCAAGAGTTACTGAAACATTACCAAAATAAATTATTTCATGCCATAAAATGGAGTCTCTTGAACACGACAGTATAACCAGATTGCTTTCATGCTTTCCCAAAACAAAGTCACGCTTATTTACCTCAGCTCTCTCATTCTCCGTTCCTCACATTGCTTTTATTTAATTACTGCTCATACTGTTCCTAATCAAGAACTAACGAAAACTATGTGATGAAGACAGTCATATGTATAACAGGGGAGCTGATATGAATGAGCGGCTGCAAGAGAAAGATCTCATAAAGGTACAAGGAATGATAAGCGTGCTCATTTATTCCCTTGCTGGATTATGACCCGTTTAATGATGAATAATAATGTTCTTGGAGGGAATATGTCTGGGATATTCGCATTGTCCGTCATGGCAGCCGTTGAGTAATGTAAACGCGGTTGGCTGTATCCGTAGAGTTTTACGGCCTCATGGCCTAATTTACTTCCCGCCGGTAACACACGGTCTGGTAGGTGTTGGAAAGTGGGTGGCAATCTGGTGGAAATCTTGCTGAAAAAACGTTTACTGATCAGTTTGTTAGTGCTAAATGTGTCAAGAGAACTCCCGAGACTTTGTTATTGAACTAAAAGACAAATAACAGACTTCCTTACGTATCCTCGAAAGAGCTACTGGAAATTTTGTGTAGACGACTAATACATCTACGACCTCTTGTACTACTACTACTACTACTACTACTACTGCTATGGATTGATAAGTCTTCCTTTATAATGAATAGTTTAGTCACCCACCAAAAAAAACACAACTCATTTGAGACACGTTTTCATATAACATTTCCCTGACGATCATCAAGTAACGTGATGTCCCTTTCTACACTAATTCATGTCCTACGGTAGTTGTAATAATAGCCAGTCAGCGGTCTGAAGAGGCGGTGACTCCGACAAAGGTGCTTGACTGACGGGATCAAAGGTGTTACTCCCCCCTCCCTCTTCATCCCCTTCAGGCAGTGTTTACAGGGCTAGACGTGATACACACCTCGCCCATCACCTTCCTATAATATCTCGTCATCTCCATCTATATACATCTTCATCGTGTGGATAAATCAAGACCTCCCCCTCCCTCACATGTTCGGCTTTCTCTTTGTCTTCCCTGACCCTTTCCTTCCTCTCCTCCACACGGGTCTATGGTGTTGTGTTTCAGTGTTTTCCGTGCATGGGCATTTCTGTCCAGTGGCAAATTTCAACGCTTTGTTTTGTGGTCTCTGTAGTGGTAACATCTTGGTGTGGGAGGTCGTGTGTATCGCTGTGGGTGAGTCGGGTATCTCTCGACTGCAACCTCACCCCCTGAAGCACCTCCTTTCTTTGCTGATTTCCTCTCCACCAACCATAAAATCTCTGTTCCATCCTTGTGGCCGTTGCAGTAGTTTATTCACTTATCTGATTATTGATTGATAGTGTTTTATTGTTCCTGAATGGTTAATCTATATAAAATTAATAAAGGGGAACGGAGCAATGAAAACAAATGCTTACGCTGCCAGTCAGTCATAGGGTGCTAACGATGTGACAGTGTTTTAGTTATTTTCCCACACACCGACGAGAAAATAAGTAACGATAATGGTTCTTTGAGGCAATCAGCATGCATGGGCGTGTTACGTGGACTACTAATCCCCTCCGTTGACTCTCTCCCAGGGGCTTCATAGGGTAAGGTACAGTCATCGATGAAAGGTTAAGAAGCATTGTGGTAGGAGGGAAGAAGGAAGGATACGCAATGCCTGAGCCTCTTCTGCACGCGGAGTGAAGTTTCTCCTCGCGCCTCGTATGTTCTGCGTCTCGCAACAGCGCCACATAATACTTGAGGCCACTCGCGAAGACCGTAGATCGGGCCGTCAAAGAAAGCGAGTGAGACTTTTGCAGGGGGGTCCACCCTAAACTTCGCTCTTTGCACATGTGGCAGTTTTGGGCCCCTCTACATTGGTTTTTGTGTTGTTTTATTATGATATTATTTTCCCTGAGTGATTATAGGCCTCAAAACCTTCTGTACCTGTACCGTTAGTTATTGATATTGTGTGTGTGTGTGTGTGTGTGTGTGTGAGAGAGAGAGAGAGAGAGAGAGAGAGAGAGAGAGAGAGAGAGAGAGAGAGAGAGAGAGAGAGAGAGAGAGAGAGAGAGAGAGAGAGAGAGAGAGACAATCAGAATTCCCTATCCATATACTCTTGATTTATCTGTTATTTATTTACTTAGTTAGTTGATCCATTTATATTAATTGACTGAATTAGAGTCAGATTTACCCAACTTTAATTCATGCATAATTATATCCATCTATATATCCACCCATCTATTTGTTAACTATCAGTCTATTTAATAGCCTATCTAGCTCATATATGATCTTCTGTATTTTCCTGTTCAGTAAAATTTGAGTCATATTTGAAAGTTTTGTGCATATATATATTCTGGGTTTTTTTTTTTGTAGCTTAGTAACATTTGAAAGTCTTTGGTAACACCGTCATATCGAACGTCTCTCCAGAGTTCGTGATAGTTGCACCTCACACCGCTGCTTTACCCCAAGGCCGGGCAGGCGTTATCACTTGCTGACACGCGTCCTCCCTTCCTGGAAAAGAAGAAAAAAAAGAAAGCAATCACAGGCTGCCTTAGTTAGTTTGTGTGTGTGTGTGTGTGTGAGAGAGAGAGAGAGAGAGAGAGAGAGAGAGAGAGAGAGAGAGAGAGAGAGAGAGAGAGAGAGAGATATAGGGCGAGATTATATAAATATCATTCTACAAGTATCGATCCTAACATATACACAGTTATCATCGAGTGAATCACACACACACACACACACACACACACACACACACACGCACAGAAGTTACACACGACGTAAGATTTCCTTTTTTATGTTCCTTTTCATGTTAACAGGATACAAATAATACTGAACATATTCATTTATTTATAGATGCGACCATAATTACATTGTGAAGGACATACACCTACAACAAATCAACAAATCATAACACCTGAGAAATATATAAGAAACGGATGCAACGGATCGGGACCTGAAACCTCATCAACGGCAACGACCCAACGGCAAACCAGCAACAAGGTAAAACTACTCCTCAGTCTCCCGTAGAAAGCTTCCCACAGTCTCGGTTTTCTGTGTGTGGAGGGCTGGGCAGCAGACGACACAGACAGCCACGGTAAACCTTGCCATCCTAGACCCAGGAAAGCCACAGGACGCTACGCCAGCACACGGAGGACCCAGGCTGTGCAGTGTGGCTGGGTGCGGTGGTGGTGGTGGTAGTGCCTTGTGGTCTCCTGCGCCGCGTCATCAGAAACCCTCCGTGAAAAGTGAGTATAAGGAAGACTGGCAGCTGTATATGTGTGTGTTTTGCTTTACTGTATTCTGTTTATGTATGTTTTGCCTGCCTTTGACCTGCCTCCCGTGCTGTCAGGTATAAAAACACAACCACATTGATCTAGCCATGGCAAAGCGTCTCTTGCGTAGCCCAGTGGGACGAGATCTTGCTTGGTTTGACGTAACGAAGTAGTAATTGACTCGTATATTTTGTGTCAGTCATTTTTTACTCTTGACACCGATCTTAGTTACTGTGCCAATAGAAAAAACGTTATTGATGTAGAGAGTATGTGTCTTGTCTGGACGTGGTGTTGAAATACCCGGCTGTCATGTCGTAACCGGAGACTGTCATTACGAACTGTTAGACCGCCACTCCCATTTCCACTGTTATAGACGGAAATTGCTGGTCGAGGTTGTTCTGTCGTCTGCTCAGGGCTGGTTTTGGTGTTATATATAGGCTGAACCGTGTGTATGTGTGTGTGTGTGTGTGTGTGTCATTACCAAAAGCCATGTTATCACTTCTAAACGAGTCAACTACACCTTCGTAGTCAAACATTCATCACCAGTTCAGTAGTTATGCTATTGGGGTTTACATTTGCCTTTGACTGTAAACGAGTGTATATGGTTGGGTGGGGGAAGGGGGCTATGTGTCGTTATAGAAAAAAAGCATTACAAGACGAGGCAAGTACACACTCCTACAGTCATTCTTCACCATGGGAGCACCGGTCCACTAGTTATGGTATTGGTGTTTACATTGGCCTTGGACCGCAAACGAAGCAAGCATACAAGCACCATTATAACCGAAGCTCCTGTAACCTTGAAAGCATGGAGGCAGCAGGCACTGGTGGTAAGGAGTTTGTACTTGTAACTGGCAATAAGTGAAAAGGGATATCAATTACTACTGGAAAATTCTATCGGGTTCAGTACGGTCTCAATATTATGGTGGTAGGATATCTGGGGAATACTTTCTAAGAAGTCCGCCTCCCCCTCCGCCACTCCAGCTCCCCCCTACCCCCCCAAAGACAAGCCTGGGGAACCGGGGTTTGGGGGGGAAGCCAAAATCACTGAAATATGGGCTTTCAAAATTTCCCTAGAAAAATCCCTAAATTAAGGAAAATTCCCTTCATGTGGGAGGGGTCCAGGGGGGGCGCAGCCCCCCTTGGTTAGGAGGGTGGGTCGAGGGGGACGAAGCCCCCTCGTTAGCAGGTCGTAAAGTTCGGTAGGAGTAGTTTAAATATGCTCCCCACCAAAAAAAAAAAAAACGACTTTTCGGCGCACCATACATGTGGGGGGTCAAGACCCCCCTTGGTTAGCAGGGGGGCGAGGGGGGCTGTTGGGTTACAAAGTTAGGACTTTCCTTACTTTCGAGACTAGGGAATTTTCCTTCATTTAGGGATTTTTCTAGGGAAATTTTGGAAGCCCATTTTTCAGTGATTTTGGCTTCCCCCCCCAAACCCCGGTTCCTCACATTTCCCCAGGCTTGTCTTGGGGGGTAGGGGGGGCTGGAGTGGCGGAGGGGGAGGCGGACTTCTTAGAAAGTATTACCAACTTTTTAAGTTTTGGCCCATCAGATACACCGCTCTTAATAATTATGCTGGTCGTAGGAAATATATAACTTCTAATAAGAATAATTGTAAAATGGGTCATCAATACTCATTTTGGGAACGTTTAGGAATAATGATATTGAACTTTACGTCTATCAGATACACCACAGTCTTAATAATTACCTATCATGGTGGTAGGGAAGCCAATATTCTTATTAATTAACAAAATATGTGAAAAGTGGGTCGTCATTACTACACTTGGGAACGCTCAGAAATTGTATGATTGAAGTTTGCGTCTATCAGTTCACCACACCCTTAATGTTTATCATGGTGGTAGGAAATTTATTACTCAACTAAAAATAAATGTGAAGGGTCTGTCAGTATTGCTATTTGGGACGTTTAGAAGTTTTTATTACCTATTAAGTTTCATTGAAGTATTGTTGTATTATTGTATCATTATTGTGTTGTATTGTGTTGTTACTGAAGTTTGCGTCTTATCAGATTCCACATAATCTTAACATATGTGGTGAGTGTTGCTGTGGTATGCCTGTCTGTCTTTCTGTCTGTCTGTCAAGCGCGGACCGTGATGAGTGAGTGAGTGGCAGGCATGGCAGGTACGTGACGGCTTGGCTGGTGAGGAAAGGGAATATTGTATAGAACTGACACATTATCTCGTGTTGCTATGAAGGCTACGACGCTGTATAAATAACTCTCTCTCTCTCTCTCTCTCTCTCTCTCTCTCTCTCTCTCTCTCATAACAAGGATGTGATGGCCGAGCTTGTGTGTGTGACTATAAAATGACGTTGCAGAGAAAAAAGTGTTATGAAAGATTCTCTCTCTCTCTCTCTCTCTCTCTCTCTCTCTCTCTCTCTCTCTCTCTCTCTCTCTCTCTCAGTACGAGGATGACTGACGGAGTGAATGTGAACGTATGGCGTCTTAACATTAATTAGTAGGTATCGCTAGCTGAGAGACATACATGGGCCAGATAGAGGGTCCATAGGCTAAGATTAGACGGCGTGACGGAAGAGAGGACGAACTTGCATCACCATCTCCGTATAAAAGAGACAAGAGGTTCGACGCCTCGCAGTAGTTGGCGCCTGACGGTGGTTGGAAGGGGTTCTTGTATTGCTTGAGGAAAGGGAGGGAGGGAGGGGGGGTTGGGGAGGGACACAGAGCCGGTTGATAGTAATTTTTAATGAATTCGCCTCGCGTAGAACCCTCCTGTGGCGCTGACTACAAAATCGGAAGTATATTGATTGTACTCCTCTTTCCCTCTCTCCCTCCCTACGCATCTTTTCTCCTCCCTTTCTACCAATCGACGGGAATAAGTTTGAAATGGAGGAAGCCGTCTTAGTTAGGCCGTGCGATGTTAGGCTTTCCCACATCTACTTGGTATTCATCTCTGCCGCAGCTGTTGCCAAGTAAGGATTGTGTAGTCGTGTGTAGTCCTAGCTTTAGTGTGTGTGTGTGTGTGTGTGTGTGTGTAAAGAGAGAGAAAGAAAGAATT